>NW_027142376.1:5208143-5263143 GCF_026170545.1 Melanerpes formicivorus
CATTGTCCTATAAAACAAGCTGCTCAGAGATACAAAGCAGGTGAGTTGGAAACCTATAATTATGGGCATCTGGAAATTCTGTTATTGCTATGCTTTCTGTATGTTGAACTAGAGCACAGATGAGCTGTTTATTTAGGTTTTCTTGCTCTTTGTTCTGCAAAATACCTGCTGATGTCTATCTCAGTCCTGGCTGACTTTACTTCTCATACCTGCATTTGGCATAGTGCTTGCCTCACTGCTACTTCCTGTTGGGGTTTTTGTATGTTTAGTTTTAGACTTTTTAGTCACATTCTCCCACCTGTTTCTCAGTCCTCTCAAAGGATATGAATTCTAGTTGCTGCCTCTCTTAGTGTTCATGAGCTATGCCTCTGATAGCAGAAAGTTATCAGAGGCTTTGCCCAGCTTCAGCAGGTACACAAGCATGTCCAAAGCTGTTCTGATTGTAAAGCTTTAGGTCACCATAAAGAGCTGTCATTATTATGCACATTTCTTCATCCTCTGCAGCAGAGGATTTCATCAGTACATCTCGTCTGGTCCTCCCAGAGCTCACAAGTGTTTCAAATCAGCAGAGCAGAAATGAGAACAGTAAGATAGAAATCAACAGGAGAGCTAGAAGAGGGGTACAGTAAAACAAATAAACATAAATGAGTCACCAGGGCAATGGCAGCTCCAAGGAAGATTCCAGTTACCTGAGGTCATACTCACTTTGTCCTTACAATCTCTCCCTCCCTGCTGTAGATTGGATTCACAGCCCTGCTCCATCTTCTCTTTGCTAGCTTGATGTAGTTATGCATCAACTTCTGCCCTCTCATCCTATTTCTGACACCTATCCATCAGACCTTAATTAGTGCTGCCTGTCTTACCTTCTTTTTACAGTGCAGTACCCCTGCTGTCTTTAAGTTTTGGGACTAACATTTTGCTGTCTAGATTTATTTTCATTTCCTACTTGTATTTATCAGCTGTGTTGTTTTGCTCTGCCATTTTAATGTGCCTGGACACCCTTATGCTTGTGAGTGGATTAGCTGGCTCCTCCAGATCTCACAGAGCTGCTGAAGGTCAGGCAAACTCAGCCTCCAACTTCCCTATCACACTTATTAGTTAACTTGGAATGGCAGTCCCTCACTGCTGATGACTTGCCCAATTTAGCTTTCTCAGATCTAATATTAGCACTGAAAGAAACAAAATGCTTGTTTTTTTCAGCTAATGCATTATATGGTAAGGTACATAGTCAAATGCATTGCTACATCAGGCTGTAGTCTTTGACTTTTAGCCTCCCATATGCTTCTCATGTTTTAAAATAAGTCCTAAAACCGTAAGTTGCTGTGAGAAAGTTTGGTGTCTGTATGGAAATCCCAAGAGCCCATATTGTTGTTAAGGCTCTGTTGAACAGTATGTAGAACCAAAGCCTGAGGGCACCACTATCATCAAAGGCTGCCCTGATAAATCTAGAAAATAGCTAGAGTCAGGGTGATGTGAAGAATTTGTCAGGAGTCCTTAGTAGTGTGAAGAATTTCAACACATCTCCAAGCTTTGAGATGAAGTCTGCTCCACATTATGCCTCCTCATATTCCAACCTTCCAGCTCCTTCTTTTAGGCACTTGGGTGCATTTTTCCCTAGAGTTGGATGATGTACAGATGATAAAATCACCCAGCTGTATTTGCTAGCTACCCGCCCGAATCTTTCCCCACCATCTGCTACCTTCTCAGCGATTTAGTGGAGCAGAACATCAGCAAAAAATGAAATATCTGAGCTAGACATTTCAGCTTTGTCCTAAGCTCAAGGAATGGTTTGATAATTAGTAATTTGTTTTCAGTTTAACACCAGGGGAGCTGAAGGGCATGATATCATGTAGACTTTGTTCCCCCACAACACGTGGTAGACCTTCTAAATATTCATGGCATTGTTACACAGTTTATCAAATCCAAAGGTATTGCCAGCTTTTAATTTAGAGCACATCTCACTCATCACTCACTTGTAGCCAGAAGTGGCTTTTCTTTCTTTTAATGTTGGAATCCAAAGAATGGGTTGACTGTGAATTGTAAATTCCTCTTGCCCCTGCTCAGATTCTTTAATTTCATCTATATATTTTATTTATTTCTTAAATAGGCTGTGCTTTGGAGCAACCAAGCAAAGTAATTCAACAAGATATAACAGGACAGCAGTTCCTGACTGCTACTCCCCATTTTTCACATCTGCTGTTAGGGTAATCAGAACAAAATCTCCAGCCTTGAATAAAAGGCTATTTAGGGCATGAGATAGGCACTTACCAATGAAAACCAAACCTCCTTTAGTTTAATCAAGAAAAGCAGTTGCTTGCTCCAGCAAGGAGAAAGTAGACACGTATCTGTATAGCTTATTGATATCCAAATTGTTGCATGTTCTTGCAGCTCTGTGGTCCAGAGCCAGAGATAAGAATCTGTTGCTACTTCTCTTGTATGCATTTGGTTTTTTTTTTTTCTTTTCTTTTCATTTCCAAGAAGCTGTAAGGTATGGTTAAGTGTTTGCCCTAGGTGGACAACAGTTGTGGGATGCTGTCATCTGAACACAGACAGCCCCAGGAGCCCCATGATTGTTTTCCTTGGAACCAAAACAGCAGAGTTCTTACAAGCATCGAGAGGAACATGCTTTTCATGTCCTCTGGACTTCATCTATCTTATTCCTGTTTTATTTGTCCTAAGCAGCCTGGGAATATGAGAAGTAGGGACTTCACAACAAGACAATGATGGAGCGAGCTGAGAAAGAGTATCACCGAAAGGGGTGAAAATCTTGCGATTTTATGTTCTGTTTCACTTCAGGGCACGGCAGGAGCTCTACTTTGCAGCTCTGTTTTGGTAGGTAGAGGAAGATGCAGCACACCCTTTAGAGGGGATGGGTGGTTGTGCTGTTGTTTGTCTGCTTGCCTCATATTTCATTTCTGTCATTTGAATGCCTTCATCTCAGAGTGGGTACTTTGAACACAGCAAAGGATGTCCACTGACCAGTTGTGTCAATGGACAGAGCAGAAAAATGAGGCTAGAAAAGACACAGCGATTGTATCCACATGACAGGTGAACAATTAAGGCATTGCAGTTATGTGGACAGAAAGCTATCCAGGACCTCCAGCTACCTGAGAAGCAGCAGCAAAGAGAGGCATTATGTGTGTAACAAAACAGAGGTAGTAGCTTAACAAAACTGCATTGGCACTGCTGTAACACTGCTGTGTCCCAAACATCCACTGAGAGTGTCAGCTGAGCAAAATCTGAGCCATCAGGAAAGCCATGAGAGGGGTAAGGGAGAAGAACTGGTGAGGGAGCGAAGGTGTAAAAAGAGAATACAAGGAGGAGTTAAGCCTGTGATCAAAACTGCCTGGGGTACAGCCCCAACACTTCAGTGCTTATCAGGCCTGGATATTTGTGATTCTGCAAACACAGACAAGTGATTGCATCACACCATCAGCACTGCCTCAGACAGCATTTCCCCTGGAAAAGGATTCTTTCTGAATTCTTTAGGTTCCTCTTAAAAACCACAACAACCCCATGCAGTGCTACAGGCTGGGGTCAGAGTGGCTGGAGAGCGGCCAGGTAGAGAGGGACCTGGGGGTACTGGTCGATGGTAGGCTGAACATGAGCCTGCAGTGTGCCCAGGTAGCCAAGAGGGCCAATGACATCCTGGCCTGCATCAGGAACAGTGTGGCCAGCAGGAGCAGGGAGGTCATTCTGCCCCTGTACACTGCACTGGTTAGCTGCACCTTGAGTCCTGTGTCCAGTTCTGGGCCCCTCAGTTTAGGAAGGAGGTTGACTTGCTGGAATGAGTCCAGAGAAGGGCAATGAAGTTGGTGAGAGGCTTGGAACACAAGCCCTATGAGGAAAGACTGAGGGAGCTGGGATTGCTTAGCCTGGAGAGGAGGAGACTCAGGGGTGACCTTCTTGCTCTCTACAACTACCTGAAGGGAGGTTGTAGACAGGCAGAGGTTGGTCTCTTCTCCCAGGCATCCAGTACCAGAAAAAGAGGAAACAGTCTCAGGTTGTGCCAGGGGAGGTTTAGGTTGGATGTTAGGAAGAAGTTCTATACAGAGAGAGTGATTGCCCATTGGAATGGGCTGCCCGGGGAGGTGGTGGAGGTGTTCAGGAGGAGACTGGATGGGGTGCTTGGTGCCATGGGTTAGTTGTTTGGGTGGGTTGGATTGGTTGATGGGTTGGACACGATGATCTTGAAGGTCTCTTCCAACCTGGTTTATTATTATTATTAAGATTAAGATTAAGCTGTTGCCCATCGATCTATGCATTATTTTGGGTGCTTTTATTTTCTACAGGTCTGACTTTAGGAATTGTTATGTTTTATGTACAGCAAAGGGGTGACCTCAGAAGTATGCTTTAGGGTTTCATGTTCACTTATAGAGAGGGAATGCTCTGTCCTGCTACCTCAGTCCCTCTCAGGCTATCCAAGGTTCTAGCAGGTACTGTTGATGTTGAGTGTGACCTTTCCTTGGTGCAGACAGAGCGTCTCCACACTTTAAAGACCACTCATTGCCTATTCTTTTGGAGGTGGCTGCCATGCAGTGTGAAGATCTCTGAAATCCCTTTGCAATCTATTAAGAGATTGGTTTATTTACTGCCCACTATTGATTATTAC
Organism: Melanerpes formicivorus; assembly: GCF_026170545.1. NCBI lineage: Eukaryota > Metazoa > Chordata > Aves > Piciformes > Picidae > Melanerpes > Melanerpes formicivorus. The sequence goes on from NW_027142376.1 coordinate 5,212,756, forward strand.
TTAATCTTAGACTTCTTCCCTCAAGGAAAAAGAAATAATCTTTATAGCATTTCTTTGTAGAGTTCTTGTGGCCAGAGAGGAAGAAAAGCTGCAATGTGGCTGTCTTAAAAGCTGTTCAGCTTTGTATTAAAGGGCATTTGTTTTCCATTTCTAGCCAAGTTACAGCCCAACAATATTTATGTTGAGCTGAAGTGTAGTGAAAATTGCATGGCTGATGTTTCTAGGGATCAGTTTCTCTGTCTACCTGTAGGACACGTGCAACCAAGGCAGTTCTGGCACAGGATCTCTCTCCCTGGTTGTAAAGCATGCTTGAGCAGCCACAGTCTGTAGAGGCAATCAGAGAAATTAACATTAACTGCTGTTGCTGGCTGCATTCCACCGAAATTACAGAACCACAGAATGGCTTCAACTGGAAGGGACCTTAAAGATGATCTAGTTCAAATGCTCCTGCCGTAAGCAGGGACACTATCCACTGGATCAGGTTGCTCCAGCCTGGCCTTGAACATTTTCAGGGAGGGAACATCCACAACTTCCCTGGGCAGCCTGCTCCAACATCATTCCTGAGGCTTTCACACCACCTATGGTTTTGAACGTTTTTTTCTTTTGTGCCTGGTGTTGCTGTAAGCAACGGGGGCAGCTGTCCTGGTTTGGGTCCGAACAGAACTTGCCAACAAGGGATTCTGTTCCTTACACATCGTATTTGGTATGAAGCTGAGGGATCATGAGGGTCAAGCTCACCTTTTCAAAGGCCAGAGTCTGAGAAAGATTCTGTCCATTCTTGCCTTTGATCCCAGTCCATGAGTTCCTGAATCCAGTTCTAGAATCCAGCTCCTGAATCTGGTTCCTGTTTGCTGCTGAGTCCAGTCTGGGACTCCCCTAGTGGCTACCACAGCATTGGTGGTGGTGGTAATGATGTAATTATCAGGAGGTTGGCTTTGATGTTGGGGATGTATATATTTCTATATAGTTCTTCTTCTTATTTTCATTAAATCTGTTTTATTTTCCTTTTCAAACCTCTCAATCCCTCTCCTTTACTGCTTTTCTCTTCCCCTTCTGGGAAAGAAGAGGGGTTAATAGACAGCATCTGTCACTCATATACTGGCCAACCCAGCCCTGACCCTTAACAGCAGCATGCAAAAGCAATCATTGGAGCTCTCACTGTGGGAGTGAGGTGTTGATGAAGATGTGCGAGCAGCAGATAGCCATTTCCCCTTTAGCCCACTTCCTTCTTAAGGCTTGATCCTCTTTCAGTAGAGAACACTAATACACAAAAAGCCTCAAGACATTTACTTAAGAAAATTCTTCCAAACCCCAAATCTGCTTTGCTCTGTAAGTTATCAAACATAATTTTCATCAAATCTTGGCAGTGACTCTTTTAGGTAGAATTTACAGTCCTTCTCTATTATCTAGATGCCACTCCACTGCACCTAGCAGGGTGCTGTTCTTGTGCAGCCATGGCTGGAACCATCAGGGCTCTTCTGCAATAGCCACTGAAACCCTCTGCAATGTCATTAATTAAGTGCACCTCTGGGAGTTGGAAGTGTCTTTGCTGTGATGGAGCAAGCAGCTGAGGACAGCCCTTTTCAGTTACTGTTTTCTGCTGGAGTGCAAGAGCTCAGATGATGTACTAGAAAAGGAACCACCTGGCTGCATGCTCCTCTACAACCCCTTTCCTCTCACCACAGACAGCATCTGTTCTTCCAGCTGTGCAAGAGAGAAATCGTGCCAGGCAGCCCAGCTTGGATTATGCCCAGGTCAGCATTACCTGGGCTGGCATTGCCTCTCTCTTTGTATTTTTTACTTTGGGCAGGGGGAGAAGGACTGGTTTGTATATTTCCTTGACCAGACCTCACATTTCTTGCAGCAGAGAAGTTTCCAAGCAGATCCCTCTGCCCTGAATCAGTTTACTCATGTGTTCATTTATGTCTCTAGTCAAGTCTTATTGGAACTATTTTTGTCATGAGATCCTGGGAGGAAAATAGATTTTTTTCCCCCCCTTGGTGGTCTCTGAGCCAAAGAGGAGTCACAGTGTTAGGAAGAGGAATTTCTAACAGCCACCATGAGAAGCACAGTGACTAGGCAAGGAAAAGCACTGAACATGCTGGAGGAAGCAAATGGAGTTCATACAAGTTTTGAAGTTAATAGGAAAGTGCAGGATGTGAAGGGTTTGTTTTGTTTTGTTTTGTTTTCCCACTTGTTCCATGTGTGTCAATGTGGTTTATTTAAGAAAAAATGTTTTGGGAAACAAGTTTTCAGGGGCTGTGAATAACAGCCAGGGAATGAGTGGGTTTTATTCAAGTGAATGCTTGTAGTGCTCCTTAATTATAGAGATAGTGCTGCATCTCAGCATTGCTTTTCAATTTAGTTTTGGTATAAATGAACTGATCTTCACGCAAGCAGCTTTAAAGCTAATAATCCTAAAAGAATTAAGATTAGAAAGCAATGCTATCAGTGACAAAGCTCATTAGTGGCTTTTTATCACTGCAAACTGCTGAACTCTCACCAGGATAATTGGCATCAATGGGATGTGCTGTTCCTTCAGGCAGGTAGCCTTTACTCTGCATGAATTACGTCAAGGCCTTGGTCTGGTCAAATAAAATTTGGATGGCTTGTCCACCTCCTTTCTGAAAGGCTGAGCAAATGTCAGGTATGCTGCTTTGAGAAGTCAGAAAGGGTGGATCTGCAGCAGGCAAGATAAGGAGAGGCAGAGGAGGTAAATACAGAGCCTGGAACAATTGCCAGTGCTGATCATTTTCAGCAGGCTGCAATGAGATGCAGACAGGATATTCCCACAGAAAAAGGAGCTTGACTTGACTGGAGGAAGATGCTTGGGATGGAAATTGTTCTTGGATATTGTTGGTGGATCAGCTTGGGTTTGCTGGGGGAATAGAGAGGTTTTTCAAACCCATAGTCAGAAATAGGTTACTGTTGTAAAGTTGGTTTAGAGTGCAGGAAAAGCTGGGCTGCTCCAGGCTTCCCTGAGAAAGCACCTCAGCAAAACAGATCTTTTCTGATTGTGCACCTTACAAGTCCTTACCAGAGGGATAGCCGTCTCTAGCTGTTCCACACACAGAAATTAACGTGCAACATGATTCCACACTCTTATTAAAGCTCTTTAAAGCCCCTCTGAAGGGCCTGTAAACAGTACATAAAGACCCCTGACCTAACAAAGAATATTTGAATAAGAGATCTGAGGTCTCACTCCACTGGGAAACAGTAGTCTACAATGCACAGACAGAGGCAGGCTGGTGGACATCACCCCTAAGTTTCCTGCTAGCTCTGGCTGAAATTGATCCATTATAGCCCAGAGTGCAGCAAACTCACCCTGTAACAGCTATGGTATTGTCTTTCCTTATGTCATCCAGCTTCACAAGGCAAGAAGGACTCATCTGCTTATCTAGTTAGGTGAAATGCTGGTTATTGGTATCTGGAAAATAGGATTGCATTCAAAAGGAAGCAAACCAAAGAACCAAGGCAACCTTTTCTTCCTGTCTCTGCCTCTTCACTTGGGATGAGTTGAGGTGACAGATATTACCTGGCTAGCCTCCTGCCTGGTTTTGTTCTCTACAGGACAAGCAGGAAGGTTGCTATGGGGTTTAGGTTTTGAAGGCAGAAGACTAAATGGGCAGCAGTTCTGTGGCAAGAAGTGGGGGGAAAGGAAATTTTAACAGCCAAGAGGCTGATAAAGTACATTCTAATTTCATCTTCCTTTAGAATCATGGAATCAATAACGTTTAGACACACTGCAAAAAGAGGCAGGGGGAAAAAAGGAGATATTAAGCTGGATGGGAGGCAAGGGGAAGCTCTGATAAATGTCTTGAAAGTAAGCATGAACTTTTCCTCTCTACTTTGATTCTTTCCCCAGTTTATTTGGAAAATATCCTGTTTGCAGGGGTCAGGGCATAGAGTGCTAACCCACGTTTAGCCAGCTTTTCCTTTGTATTCCTGCAGCATTTCTGATGGGCAATAACTCAAAGGGTCTATTGCTCCCCTGTCATGCATCCCATTTATGCTCAGGTCCTGTGCCTGGCAAACAAATCCATTCTAAACCACGGGATTTCAGGGAGGTTTGATGCCATGAGCTATGCATTTTTAAGCAATTCGAATGGAAAGAGCTCCTTTACCAGACCTAAAAGTTTACTGCATTAGTGCCCGAGCTCAGTGAGCCCTCCGGTACTCAGGATATGTGCAACTAAATGGAATGAAACAGATAGTTAAAGATTCATATAGTACATTAACCATTTTTGTAACTTAATTCAGGGCATGATATATACAGCTGACATCAAAAGCCTTTCATTGATGTTCTTTAATTTCAGCTTCAGTAATGAATATAGATCCAATTAGAAGGGAGCTGATACACGTTGAAAAGAATTAACAATACCCCTAATTTCCATGTTGAAGTAATAGCTGCTATTAGAGACTTCTTGATTTTAATCAGGCATTCTCCAGAATGACAGAGGATGTGGATTCATAAAGCTCAGCCAGTGCCACAAATCTGGATTTTAAAAACCACATTAAACATTGCAGGCACAGAACAAAAGCTTCCTCTTTGTGCCACCTCTTTTTATGGCACAGTAATGTTTACCCAAGAAGCAGATCACAAACAATGTCACTGGCTTGCAGCTCTATTGGGAAAAAGCCTGCAGTCAGGCTTAGTTTGAGGCTGGCTCCCGTGGTCTATGTGAGGGCTGTTGTGGCACTATCACCAGGTCAGAGCTGAACTTCTTGGTTCAAAGCATTTTGTCTTTGTGGTGTTGCAGGGGATGTTGGAGCAGTTGTCACAAACTGGATAAACCCTTGTGCTATTTACATCACTGTTTCCAGCAGCTGTGAGACAACTGCCCCTCTGAGCAGACTCTTTCAGCAGAGGGTCAGGTAGCTCTTTCAGAGACACATGCAAACAAAACTGGGTGAGAGCCTGCCAGGGATGCAGGATTGCTTTGGGTCCTCCATGTGAGGCTTTGTGCTGGAAGTAATGTCTGTGGCTTGTGCCAGTTTAAGAGGGAAGCAATCTGTGTAGATGCAATATGTGGAATGAATCTGCTTAGGCAGGTTTTCATCTCATCCTCCTACCCCGATGGTAAAGTCTGAGTGTGCTGCCTCTGATGTGTCTTTACAACTGTCCTTTTCCTGGACCCTCTTGTACCATTAGGATAGGGAAGCATATGCCACATGAGTAACTGCATGTGCACCTTTTTGGCGCGGGCAGCATCTAAGGCTGGGATGTGAGGTCTCTTCAGTTTGACTTTGCTGCTGCTTTAGAATTGGTCTGCACGCCAGCTTCTGTATGTGTGGGAGAAGGTGGGCTATGTGACACTGGAGAATATTACCTTTTCTGAAGCAATAAAATCAGGCAGCTTAACTGGGCAAATAAACCTATTTCGAGAGATTGGAAGTGTAACGTTGTGTTGTCACTGAGGAAATATTCCCCAAACAGCCTCACCTTTTAATAAGCACTTGACTGACGCACAAGCTCCAAATGGAAGCTGCTGGCAGTGTCTGGCTACAGCACCTCAGATGCAGCATGGGATAAATCCACCTGAGTTTGTACTGGAGGACACATCGCATGAAGCTGAGCATCTATTAGTCACAGAATTTTAATTAAGTAGCTTGAATTAGAAAGTTTCATCAGAAGCGATGCAGGCCTTAAATTGGAAGGACTTTTACATGGTTCTGAATTACAGGGTCGGCTCCATGTACAAACAGCTTTTAGACCTGCTGTGTTTATTGCAGTTAGGAAGCTTATTGGGGTCGTCTCTGGCATGTGCTTGCTCCTTGTCAGGTTTTGTACCCCAGAATTAATGCTGCTTACCCCAGTGCTGGGAGCACTCATGCTTGGGTCTGAAGAACAAGTCTCATGAGGAGCAGCTGAAGGAACTGGGGTTGCTTTGCCTGGAGAAGAGGAGGCTGAGGGGAGGACCTCATTGCTCTCTGCCACTACCTGAAAAGAGGTTGCAATAAGGTGGGGGTTGGTCTTTTCTCTTTAGTTTAAGGTGATGGAGAGGAAATGGCCTGAAATTGTGAATAGGGAGGTTTAGATTGGACATTAGGAAAACAATCTTTACTGCGAGAGTGGTCAGGTGTTGGAACAGGCTGCCCAGGGAGGTGGTGGAGTCACCACCCCTGGGGGTGTTGGAGAACTGCAAGGACATGGCACTTCAGGATGTGGTTTAATGGTGGTGTTAGGCTGCTGCTTCAAGTTGATGACCTTAGAGGTCTTTTCCAAACAAAACAAGTCTTTAATTCTGTGTTTCTATACAACTTGACCATATCTAGTGCTGCATTGCACATGTGTGAGGAGGGAGAAAATACTAATTGCAGTAATTCTAGAGCAGGGTCATTGGGTTTGGATTTTTTTCATACCAAGCAGTACAAATATGGTTGAAAGCAGAAATTTTGAAGGAAGATAACTACTTGATATATGCTGATATGAGCCTGTAATGGAAATTCCTAATTCCTTAATATGCTTCCTTCCTCCCTGTCCCTTATTTCATGCTGCATTGTGCACAGTGTCTGTTCCACTGTTTCAGGAAATTTCTACTAAACCATTTCTCAGATTTTACTAATTCCAAACTTTCCCTTTCCTCCCAGGAGCTATTCTCCAGTTCAAAACTTCTTAATTTACCCAGAATATAGTGAAATTAAAGCTGCACTGGGTTTGGGGTTGGTTTGGGTGTGGGGTTTTTTTGTAGATTCTTTGACAAAGCAAGAATATTTGAGTGCATTTCTGAGGTTTTTTTTGTGTGTGTGTTTGGCTTTCTAGGAAGTTATTTTAATTTGTACTCCACTGCCCTATTTAAAAATATAAAAAGCATACCAGTTTGGAGATGGTTCTTTATGCTAAACAAATATTGGATAGGAGCTAATGAATTATTAATTCATATTTAGATGTGTGAAAACTTAATTGTTGCTTCTAAAGGTTTGTTTATAGCATGTTGCACCAGTGACCTCTTGTCCCTCCTGATAATGATCATCTATTGCAACTCTATCAATCAACTATTTAAAAACATGCCTTGCATATAAAGAGAAATTCTTTAGCCATAAAGCTTTAGTATTGTTCCTGTTTAACACTGGTCCTTCCATCCTTGCTATATTAACAGCAACTCCAGACTGCAGGAGAAGGAAGTAGTCACAGATGGAAACCCCAAAATCACAAATGGAAAAGAAGCATTAAAACCTTGGTTCAGTCAGGAAGGCTGAAAAGGCTCAAAAGTTGGTCTGCAGGTGTGCTGAAATCAGTCTGTGCACAGAATGCAAGAACCTCTGTTGTCAACCCCTGTCGCTCCCAGCACTCTGACCCTTCCTTTCTTGGGTATCACTTCTGGTGTTGGGCTATTTGAGAGAGACTGTCTGTGTGTTCCTTTTTGTATTCATTAGCTACCAAAACAGCACATCCAAAGTTTTCCAGGCATGCCAGACTCAAACCCTACGCTTACTAAAAGCTGAATTCACAGTTTGCACTGAAATTAAAGACTGGGCTTTTCATTTATAGGTTGGAAACAAAGATGATAGGTAACAGAGTGAATCTTCATCGTAGTTCAGGCTTCACAGCTGGCTGCACAGCCACTCAGGGGTTCTTCAGCTGGAGTCACACTGTGCAGCCATCTAAGAAGCTCTTGTTAACAACACCTTCCTGTTTCCACCATCAGATGATGCATTGCTTCTGTCAAGTCTCTCTACCTAACATATATGGAAGAAAGTAGCTGCACTCATGCAAGATGTTTCCACTTTCACCCTGTTTGGACATTGTGTGAGAGGACTCATATGTCGGAGCCAGCAGCAGGGAACAAACTCCACTTCAGCCACTGCAGTTCAGTCTGGGGTTGCAGACCAAAGCCATCTTTGCTGGGACTTCAAGCTGAGGTAGTGGAATGGACTGTTCTGAGAGTGGTCATTTCCATAGTCCTCATTACAGATCTTCTCTTGAAGGGACTGGCTGGGTCCCACACTGCTGTGTCCAGATGTGCCAAGCCCATTGTCAATACTCAGCCTCCTTAGCTGAGACCAGGTGTCATATCATCCAAAACACCAGCAGTTATATAGTGGGCATGGGCAGGAGGGTTATGCTCAGCCTGCTCTTTATATTCACCTAGGACAAACTCCTTGAGAGAGAAAATTCCTTTTTGCAGAATTTTTCACAAAAGGCAGATTTGGAGTTAATACAAGCAGGAAGTTAACACAAGGTCAATCTATGCTAACCTATTCAGCTTGAAAATATCCTGATCACTAGAGTGTTCATCTCTCTGTAATTGAGCTGGTGATAATGGCTTCTCTTCCTCCTCAGCCACAGAGAAAAGCAAAATCTTTTTCAGAGTTTTCTGATTCCCCCCCCTCTTTCTCCTTTTCTCTCCTCTGCTCAGCAAATAGAGTGGAGACTGTAGATGGTATTTGTTTCAGAACTGTGCCTTCAAAATGATGATACATGGTTTAATTTTACTATTATGCAAAATCTCATTGCATCCAGAAGACATTACTCATGGTAGGGAAGTAAAGGACAGTAAGTATTTGCAGGACCAGCGGCTGTCTCTGTTCTTTAGTCTGAAGTGGTACCAGTAACACACACCCTAATGACAAGTGGTGGGCCTCAAAATTTTTTTCCCCTCTTGCTTTTTACTTGTTATACTTTTATGCAAGACCTAATTTCTGTGCTTTCCCTGCTAGTGCCCAGAGGCCCTGGACATGAAGCTGTTTTGTATTAAATGCTCTAACCAAGCAAGTCTGCATTCTGATGGCTGTTGCACTTTCAACCCCCAGCCTGAATTGATACTGATGATTGCCCTGACCCATGTGCCAGGCACTGGACTTGGCCTTTTTGAACCTAGTTGAATTCAAACTTGGCAGACCCATTCTTTCCTGGGTCAAGGGCTCCCTGCGAGTACTCTAGTCCAAGTTCCCCTTCTGTGCCTGCCATCCTGGCTACTCTTGTTAGCTTTCTTGGTCTTTGGCATCTATTCTTCATCTACACTCTGTCCTGGATCACTCAGGTATTGTCACACAAATTATCTTCAAGGTGAAAAGATATGTTTGCCCAAACTGGAAACCTCTCTGCTCTTTCCTCATCACAGAGAAATGAGGGTCAGCTTTGAAGATGAGCATTGAAATATGCTCTCTATGACTTAGCACTTATGATTAGAGAGAATAAAGAAAGATATTAGAATCATACAATGGTTTGGATTGGAAAGGACCTTTAAAGGTCATCTGCTCAACCCCCAGATATGATCAGCTGGTCTTTAAAAAGGGGAAATGCTGAAACAACCAGCAGGCAAATGTCACTGTCACTGGAGGTGTTTAAGAAGAAACTGGCTGAGGCACTTGGTGCCATGGTTTAGTTGATTAGATGGTGTTGGGTAGTAGGTTGGACTCAATGATCTCAAAGGCCTTTTCCAACCTGGTCTGGTCTGGTCTATTCTATTCGGGAGGTAAAAAGCCTGAGCTCTTTTGGGCATAGTGATAGTTGGTATTACAACAGCAATCATTTTCTCTTTTCCACAAGCCTTGAATTCATGCCCTCTCTGAATCAGTAGTGTCTAGCTGCAGACGGACTGTTTCAGCTCAGATCACATTAATGAGACTATAGGTATACTCTTCTTTCTTTATTTACCTGAACTTCTGAAGGGGGGGAAACATTCTTCAGGAGAGAAGCAGTTCAGAACTCTAAGACTTCAGTGATTGCCTTTAGAGTGTTTTTTCATGTGGATTTTTTGGTTGGGTTTTTGTTTGGTTTGAGGTGTGGTGGCAGGTTTTTTGTAGCAGGTTTTTTGTAGATTAGCTTTGGAATAAGCTTCCCTGTCTATTAGTGGCACTGTAACTATCAGATATATGGTACAATTATTGCAATGTCCTATAGACAAAAAACCCCAACAACAACAGAATAATTTCACAGAGCCCAGAAAGCAGTAATTGTTTATGCAGATGAATTGTCAGCTAAGAAGAATTTCTTATGAGTATTTTCAATTTTTAATGCCATGTAAATTATTCCTACACTAACATAAACAGGAAACCAGGCAATGATTTTTCAGACCCTTTGGAGTAACATTTGCTCACATTTCTTTCATTCTGCATTTTTATTGTACTACCCAATAAGTTTCCCTCCCTTTACCACCCCATTCATCCATTAACACATAGATAATGACCTCACTGTGCTGCTGCAAAATATGGTTAGCACCAGGATTCATTACTCTGTCAGGCCAAGGCTGTTTTTAGCTCAGACTCCAGCTGGCAACTGAGAAGAAACATAGGAAAAGAAATTGCCTCAGGTGCTATTAGAGCTATCTAGTTGCCTGTAGTGTCTACCTGGAAGTTTAATGTGACGTGGCCTGGAGCACATGCCTCCAGAATTAATTTTGTTTGATTCTTTAGCCTGAGAAGCAATATGCTGGCCTGGAACAACAAACCAAACCAAACCAAAGAACAACCCACATAAGAAATGACTACGTGGCCCTGTTTTGAGGTGGAAGAGCTTCAAGCAGGTTGAGGGAGATGGCAAGCAGGTTGAGGGAGGTGATTCTCCCTCTCTACACCACTCTGGTGAGACCCCACCAGGAGCTCTGTGTGCAGTTCTGGAGCCTCTATTACAAAAAGGATCTGGAGGTGCTGGAAGGTGTCCAGAGAAGGGCCACGAGGATGAGCAGAGGGCTGGAGCTGCTCTCCTATGAGGACAGACTGAGGGAGTTGGGGCTGTTCAGTCTGGAGAAGACTCGACTCTGAAGAGACCTTCTTGTGGCCTTCCAGTATCTGAAGGGGGCTACAAGAAAGCTGGGGAGGGACTTTTTAGCATATTCAGGGAGTTATAAGACTGGGGAGGGAATGGATGCAAGATAGAGGAGGGGAGAGTTAGAGTAGATGTTAGAAGTTCTTCACCATAAGAACTGTGAGAAACCTTCAGCTTTAGCTCAGCTCCTGTTGGTGTCTTCAGATGTTTCACAGATGTTTACCCAGACACTTGTATGCTTGGGAATGCCAGACACATTTTGCATTTTGGCACTGGCACAGCACTCAAGTCTAATTTTTAATTTGTTGGTGGTGGTTTTACATTCTTTTTTAAAGGAGTCCTATGAAAAAGATATCTTCTGGAGGTTTTCCTGATGGTTTCCCCAGGTAGCTATTAACATCGTATCATAGAATGATTTGGCTCGGAAGGGACTACCAAAGCTCATCTAGTCCAACTCCCCTGCAGTTAGCAGGGACATCCTCCACTACATCAGGTGGCCCAGAACCCTGTCCAGCCTCACCTTGAATATCTCCAGGGATGGGTCCTCAACTGCATTCCTGGGCAGCCTGTTCCAGCATTCCAGGGCATCCTGTTCCAGCATTCCAATACCCTCGTGGTAAAGAACTTTCTCCTAACATCCAACCTATCTCTCCTCTTTAATTTCAAACCATTGTCCCTCTCCCTATCACTACAGGCTTTTGTGAACAGTCCCTCTGCATCCTTCTTGTAGTCCCCTTCAGGTACTGGAAGGTTGCTCTAAGGTCTCCCTGGAGCCTTCTCTTCTCCAGGCTGAACACCCCCAGCTCCCTCAGGCTGACTTTGTAGCAGAGGTGCTCCAATCCCCTGATCATTTTTGTGGCCCTCCTCTGCACCCACTCCATCAGGTTCATGTCCTCCTCCTGTTGAGAGCTCCAGAGCTGGCTGCAGTACACCAGGTGAGGTCTCACCAGAGCAGAGCAAATTGGCAGAGTCACCTCTCTCAATCTTGATATTTTCCCACCTGTGGAAAAGAGTTGGGAGAAAATTTCCAACGTATCTGACCTGTTTCTCTAGTTGTAAGTTTTCAGTGTGTCCACTGGCTGTACTATTTCCCTTAAATTAAAAAAGAAAAATAAAGAAAGAAAGCAACCATGAGGTACTAACCCTTGAAGTAGAAACTCTGTGACGGTGACCTACCTTTACACAGAAGAGTAAAATTAGCTGCCCTGTGCCTGGGGGAAGGAGAGTTTCATGGCCACCATCCAGCTCACAGTACACAGATTTATGCGTTAAAACGTGCCAGCTTCAATAGGGAAGTGAAATGAGTGTGAAACACGAGCTGCAGTGGTGAGATCTCACCTGGATTTCAGCAGATATTTTGGAGTGTGGGCAGTCTGTCATTGCTCTAACGTGGAGGCTGGCTTGCCTCAGCCCAGGGATCCTTCTCCTGTAGCAGCAGACCTGAATGCTTAAGGTGTTCTTTTGGAGAATTTAAGGCATTTGTTCTGGTTCCTTACTATACACACACAAAGAAGCCAACCCACCTAACCATCAAATAACCACCTCCAAGCACTAAACAAAAAGCAAGCAAATAAGCAAACAAAATTCAAATTAGCAAAAAAAAACCCTAATCTCCCCTGAGATCAACCTCAGCTGGAGAGTTTTTCTGTGGAATACTCACCCTCATTATTTTCCTGCAGTCCCAAATACCCTTTATGAAAGCATGCTTGAAGTGGAAAATATATGTGTTGGAAATAAGTATTTTAAGGCTCTGCATATCAAAAGTAAATCTCCTTTTAACCTCTGTAGGGCCTGAGGGGTAGGGTAAAGCTGGAGAGCACACCTGGACAAAACCCCCATGTGCTAGTCTGGTACCAGGACCTGCAAACCATGCTGCTGCCAGCCAGGGTCTGCAAGTAGATATTGACTGTGTCCTTCTTCCTGCACATCATTTCAGCATCGTCTGACACAGCTGCATACTGTGACTGTGTAACAACCCTACCACAGTCCCCCTCAATACCAGACCAAGGAGGTGAGAGCTCTTTCTTTTGAAACACCACAAAGCCACAGTGAATTTTCATAGAAATTAACTGTTTGGTTCCTACCTAGCCTGCTCCTCCTCAACGCCATACTGAGGTGGTGAGAGCCTTTTCTTTTGAAACTCTGTAAAACTTCAGCAAACTTTCATGGACATTAATTGTTTCATTCCTTCGTGAAATTCACCTCTACATCTTCTGGTCTTCAAGTTACACCAAAGGATGTTTAGATTAGAGATTAGAGAAAACTGGGTCACCCAAACAGCTGCTGCCTGGGGAAGTGGAGGAGTCACTGTCCTTGGAGGTGTTGCTGGAGAAGAGGAGACTCAGGGGTGACCTTATTGCTCTCTACAACTACCTTAGGGGAGGCTGTAGACAGGTGGACGTTGGTCTCTTCTCCCAGGCAGCCAGCACCAGAACAAGAGGACACAGTCTCAGGCTGCACCAGGGGAGGTTTCTGTTGGATGTTAGGAAGAAGTTCTATACAGGGAGAGTGATTGCCCATTGGAATGAGCTGCCTGGGGAGGTGGTGAAGTCACCATCATTGGAGGTGTTCAGGAGACTTGATGGGGTGCTTGGTGCCATGGTTTAGTTGATTAGGTGGGTTGGATTAGTTGATAGGTTGGACGTGATGATATTGAAGGTCTCTTCCAACCTGGTCTGGTCTATTCTATTCTATTCTATTCTATTTTATTCTATTCTATTCTATTCTATTCTATTCTATGCTATGCTATGCTATGCTATGCTATGCTATTCTATTCTATTTAAAAGTGTGTGGAGGTATTTAAAATGGTGCTTAGGGGCATGGTTCAATGGTGGACTTGGCAGTGCTGGGTTAATGGTTCAACTCAGTGGTCTTAAAGGTCTTTTCCAGCCTAAGCAGTTCTCTGACTGTTGAGCAGAAGTTTATTTTGCTTCTGCAGTGCACATGTGCAGCTCGATAGGTGCAGCATACAGCCTGCAATGGCAGCTCCCTGGGTCTGGGAAGGGAACCTGATGGCAGCACAAAATGGTTTCAAGACCTGGGATTCAGCAAGGGAGAAAGAGAAGCTTTTACAGAACGTGGCTTTGTGCTTGGGGTGACACCCAAGAAATTAAAAAGCAGTTATGAGGAAGGGGGGTAAAAGGGAACAGCCAGTTGTTTCTGGACATGGTGAAAGCAGGAGGGGCTATTTGTAGAGGCTGCTGCCAACAATTGCATGTTGACTTGAGTTAAACAGAGCTCCATGCTTTGCCTCAGGCATCATTACTTCCAAATTACTGGAAAATGACTATAACATTCTCCATTATATCCTTAATTAAGCATCACAGGACAGAGAACAAAGAAGCTTTGCCAACAAAAATGTTTCTGTGAGGGCTGTTTTGGGGAGGGCATGGCATCTCTTCCTTGTTGTGGTAAAGCATGATAGAGTCCCCACCCTCCCATCCCCCCTTCCAATATTTCTCTAATATGTTTCATCCAATTATGTGTTAGGAACCTGTGACTGGATAATGGTTTGACAGTGGCTGTTGAACAATAAGATGATTATGATGAAAGAAAGTTTAAGGAGATAAATAGAAAGTGATCACTATATGTGTGCACTCATTGTTGTTATTCCAAGGATACTGAATAACTGGATTCAAACCATCGGCAGGAAAAGGTTGTTGAACCAACAGCCTCTTTCTGGACTTTTAAGCTGCTAGGAATCTCATTTAGAAAACCAGCTTTAAAACTTAAAGTAGCTAAGAATGGCAAAAAAATATTAATCCAGCAGAGCAAACATGAGTTAAAGTGGTGGAAAGAAATGTTCTGACTGGCTTGGAAAAGAATCTGTTTCTTTTAAGCACTTGGAAGCTGGTATATTTATTTAATATTGTTTTAAAATGTATTTTTAGCTTAATTTAATCAGAAATTATGTTGGTTTCCATGTAGCTAAAATGCCACTGTGTCCTCTGGGATCCTCAAAAGTTCTCTTCTAGATGGGACTGGTTGCTTTTCTGCATCCACACTCGTTTGGCAGGATGGCCTGAAGATGCCAGCCGAGATGGTTCCTTGGTGTACCAGGCGAGAGGCTTGTGATGGAGCAGAGAAACAGCCCGTCCTGGAGAGCTAGTGGAATGATCACACCTGAGAGGCATGGGAATGCACGAGAAAGGATAAAGGCAAAGGGCAAATAACAGCAGTTTGTTACCCTGGAGTGGTGAAACTCATCTGGAAATAGAAAACCATCATATTTTGCAGCCATGATGGTGTGGTCCAAAGGCCCCCTGACATAGGAGCTGCTAGGATATTTCTGGAATGATTCAGGAGCTAGCTAAAGTAACTTAGCAAACCCTAGAACAATCCCTGCTTCATTCAGAGGTTAAAATATTTTTTAGACATTTAAATAGAAGGGAGAAAAACAGCTGCAGAGTGCTTCAGGGAATCATATGCTAGTCATTAAGAAAGCATTCAGTGACCCTTGTTAATTCAGAGTAGAGATACATTATTGAAGAGTGTTGTAACAAACCAAACACAAAACAGAGCAGTTGCAGCTAATATTTATGTTTAACTATTAGATTTCAACTAGATGAGTGGAATGCTACTGATCAAAACCCACCATTGCTCAGGAGCTTGTTTTCTCTCAAAGGGGAGTAGGACTGCTTCACACTGTTCTTTGGTTTAAAGTAGGTGAATTGGGGTGCTTGAAGTGGGGGCTGCATGGCTTTGGGGCAGAGCTGGAGAGGGCCTGTGTGGTGCAGGGCACTTGTGCTCATCTCAGGCTGCCATAAAGTGGCTGCCAAGAAGAGGCAGAACAACTTTGGAGCTCTTTCAAGAGCTTGTTTGAGAGAAACAAACCTAGTCAGTAAAAGTCATTTACCTGGGGAAGAGTGAGTGGTAGGTAGATAGATAGATAGATAGACAGATAGATAGATAGACAGATAGATAGATAGATAGATAGATAGATAGATAGATAGATAGATAGATATTGCAAAGTCCAGACTGGTTGCAAGTATTGAGATGAAATTAATGGATGACACAAGATCAGTTTTCACTCATCATAACTTCCTGTTTTCACCCAAGAATTATCCTAGAAAATCATTTAGCCTGCTGACGGTTTTCTAGCTCACTTTAGCCTGATTTTACAATAGCAGCTCTGGGCTTTTCCTGAATCTGAGTGCTGATTTTGCCTAACCTTAACAAAGGCATGGATGTCTCAAAAATATAGATTCTTATGTATTGAGTGAAACTTGAAGACAAGGGAGAAGAAAAGGTCTCGTTGGTGCCTAATAAAGGGGGGGAATGCTAAACCATTATGCCCCCCAACCACAAGAAGTATAAATCTGTTCATAACACATATTTTATATTGAGGGTCTGGAGCCCTCAATATAGGAAGGACAGGGAGCTGATGGAGCAGGTTCAGAGGAGGACCATGAACATGACTGGGGGGTTGGAGCAGCTCTGCTACAAGGATGGTCTCAGGGAGCTGGGGGTGTTCAGCCTGGAGAAGAGAAAGCTCCAGGCAGACATAATGACCTTTCAGTACCTGAAGGGGTCTACAAGAAGGATGGAGAGAGACTGTTTGCAGTGACAGGATGAGAGGCAATGGCTTCAAACTGGAGAAGGGCAGATTTAGATTGGCTGTTAGGAATAAGTTCTTTACTACGAGGGTAATGGAACACTGGAACAGGTTGCCCAGGCAGGTGGTTGGGACCCAATTCCTGGAGATATTCCAGGTGAGGTTCGACAGGGCTCTGGGCAACCTGATCTTGTTGAAGATGCCCCTGCTGACTGCAGAGGGGGTTGGTCTGGATGACCTTTAGAGAGGTATTGAAGCATAATCGATAGCTGATGGATGTAGGAAAACCAGAGAAGTGAGAGGACAGGGAGCAGGGGAAGGGGGAATGGTAGCATAGCCCAGGAGCGTGAGGCACTGAAGACAAGTTACAAGAGTGAAGAATCACAGCAGTACATGTCAATGTCTGGCAGAAAGCCTTCAGAAAGTGGGCAGCATTAACTCAGGTGTGCAGAATAGCTTCTTCCACATCACCTTTCTAGCATTAGCAGCTGGCATCTTTATTAAAAAGGAGAACTCTCACTCACTCAGGTTACACTGTGTTGGTTGGTTCTGACTGGACATGTGCCTCACGTGATGGGTTTCGTGCCTCAAACCAGATGAAAATCACTCTTTGACTGTGAAGTTGTCCCAGAATGAGCCTCGTGTGGTACCTGCTTCAATGCCTCCCAATGGAGTTTTCTCCAGTGCTTGCTTAAAATGATTAGCAAGCAGGTTTTCAGAACAAATATACTTCCTGGCATCATTGATGAAAACAAATGCAACAATATACATCTAGAAGGAACTGCCTCATTTCAGTGCCTGGTCTGTATATAAATGGATTTCCCCCCAGATATTCAGTGTATAACATAGCTACTGTGCTTGTTTAGTTTCATCACCTAGCAGTTTGTACAGCAGGGCCATGGTTCAGGAAAGCAGTAGCTCCAATCATGAAGAATATAAATAATTATCTCTTTTTCTCCTCCAGTTTTCATTTCCCCCCCAGCTGCTCACAAAGCTCCTGTATATGAACCTCCCTGGTTATTCCTTGGTGCAGCAAACATCCGATGAGCAAGCTATTGTCTGCTCTTCTTCCCTGGCATTTCTGTCTTTTCCTTTCTTTTCCCTGTTGTGAATGATATCCCAAGGTGTTACAAATGAATTTTTAATGTCTAATTATTTCCTCCAGGAAATTGTCCACAACAACACATCTTGATGTGGAATTTGTTTAAGCCATTGAGAGCAGGCTAGAACTGAAAGGTCAGAGTTGAGCAGAAGTCATGTTGCAGACAGATCTTCCCACTTTCAACAGTTTCCACTATTCATCAGTGTAATTTAGAAGTCTTCTTCCCATCTTAAACCTTCTGCTATTTTCAGTCTTGGCCTTATAGTTGCTCTTCAAATGGAATGGAAGTGGTGATGCAGCATTTATTTGGGGGGAGGGGGGCATTTTTTATTTAGGTTTTTGGTTATTTATTGTTTTTCATCAGGGTTAAAATATATGAAAGTACTCCCAAAATAAAAAAATGAAAGGAAATACCTCCCCCCTGATACTGAATTGTGCAAATCTTAGTGGTGAGCGAGGTTCCTTATTGTTGTGTAAGGCTGTGGGATGAGAACTGTCAAATCAGTGCCTAATGTACTGAATAATGGGCCTTCTACAAGTGCACTTGCTTTGTTCCTATAGTGACAGATGCAAGGAATTAATTTCTCTTAGCAAGAAATGTTCATTGAAGATAAGGCCTGAAATAAACTGACATACAACTGTGAAACGCCCTGAAACTGTTTCTTGGTGACAAATTACTGCTGAGGTATATAGGCCCTTCCACAAAAGTGACACCTATTGAATTTATTAGACAGATTATATAGAGGGGACTGAATCATTCTTTTTGGTCCTGTTTGTAAAGCTGACATTTGCTAGCTTCTCCTAATGAATTGGATAGAGACTGCTGAAAACAAAAGTCAGGTGGTTATGAAATCTCTTGGACTGGCCGCCATGGATCATGAAGCCATCGGCAGTGTTTGTGTGGAGGTGGTCAGACCTTGAGCTTGAGGCTCAGGTCATTCATCTTTTCCTGGGAAATGGTGTGAGAGCTGAAGTCAGAGCTGTGGAGCCTCAGTGAGGAGAGTGAAGCATGCAAACTGTTTGTTGGTTGCACAAGCTAAGGCTGGGTGTGCTGACCAGGGTTGCAGCAAAGGAGTGGACCTAGTGGTAAAATTACTTCCCAAGAGGAGGGGCCAATGCTTGTTTCCACTTCACTGGCTAGAGTGCTGTATGTTTCAATAAATGTCTTTGGTGGCTGTTTATCTTTGGAGACTTTTGCTAAAACACTACTGTTGGTCACAGGTCAGCCTGATGTGGGCTGATCTTATAATTCCATCTCTTATTTACATCTAGTCGGAAAAGATTTTGTGTGCCACTTCGTATCAGACGTTGGCAAAAGAGATTAATATCATGAGCTCCAGGCTGCAGAGAGGGAAACTGTGATGCAGGCAAGTGATTGAGTTAATTTCCAACCTGTTGACAGAAACAGCAACATCCCCAAATCTGTTGATCGCAGCCCTGTCTTGTTTTCCACAGCCGAGCCTGCATGGCTCATTTAGTCCCCTAATTGTGTTATTAGGGGACTGCAGTCCAGGTTGCTGTGGCATGGGGAACAAAGACTAACTTGTGGTATCATCCGGTCTGCAGTCACTCAAGAATTAAGGAGTGTGGCAGGCCCTGTGGCTCAGTGTGTGAAGGCACCAGGTTACCAGGCTGGTTAATCCTGTACTTAAAACACAAGCAGGCAAGCTCCTAACCAAAGGGCATCTTCTTAGTTTCCAAAAGCAAAAGCATACAGAATTTTCCTGTTGCACCTACTATTTAAGACCTTCAGAAGATCAATTGTCTCATGCATAGCTTGCAGACCATTTAGCCTGTAGGCTTTATAGCCACAGACAATAATTTGTAGGATGCTGTGTTGTTGCCAGTCTCTGCTCTTGCACGGCGGTGCTGAAACACAGCTCGTGGCACGGCAGTGAGGGGATGCAAACAATGCCTGACTTCAGTTACTCAGAGATTTCACCTAGACCACTGAACTCAGGCTTATTACATGCATTTGTTCATCATGCTAACAGATCCCTTTAGTGTAGCCCCTTGCAACTGCTGGTGCATTTATAGGGCCGAATTTGGTGAAAGAGAGGCAGGTTTATTACACCATGCCACACTGGACAGGGAAGAAGCAAGACTGCAACTAGAAATTCCTGCAGTACTGTACCCTATGTTTTCCCCTGACTCCTCTTTTTCCCCTCTGAAGGAAATGTGAAAAGTTTGTGAAACACCCATCTAGTGACCCACACCTTGTACATTCCAAGTCAGAGCAGGAGAACATTTGCTGACCCAGACGTATAAATTACATCATTACTTAATGAGCTGTTGTAGAACTCATTTGAATGTGGCTGACTTTGTGAGGAGCATGAATCTTCCAGTGATTTAAACAGGAATGTTTCAGGATAGACAATACTAATTTGGGGATGAGTCATTATGTTCAGCACCAGTCTGGGGCCTAATGATTTGATTCAAATTAATTTAAATCACTGGGGAGAGAAAAAAAAACCACAACTACTGAAATTCCACATCCAGTAGAATATCAAAACAATCTTTTCCAAGATCCAAAGCTCTTATGGTCTTGCCACTGAAATTTTCTTTTTAATATGGCATTGCTTGTGTAGAGTCCCACTGGAGTATGATGGTGCAGATTGCACCAGTTGGAGTCTGCAGCCCCATCGACCTTCTGAGGCAGAGAAATTGAGCTTCAGAAAGTTTGTATGCCACTCCCTGATGCAGGTGCTGGGGTCAGAGTGGCTGGAGAGCGGGCAGGCAGAGAGGGACCTGGGGGTACTGGTCAATGGTAGGCTGAACATGAGCCTGCAGTGTGCCCAGGCAGCCAAGAGGGCCAATGGCATCCTGGCCTGCATCAGGAACAGTGTAGCCAGCAGGAGCAGGGAGGTCATTCTGTCCCTGTATGCTGCACTGGTCAGGCCACACCTTGAGTCCTGTGTCCAGTTCTGGGCCACTCAGTTTAGGAAGGAGGTTGACTTGCCGGAGTGTGTCCAGAGAAGGGCAACAAGGTTGGTGAGGGGCTTGGAACACAAAGCCCTATGAGGAGAGGCTGAGGGAGCTGGGGTTGTTTAGCCTGGAGAGGAGGAGGCTCAGGGCTGACCATTTTGCTCTCTACAACTCCCTGAAGGGAGGCTGTGGACAGGCAGAGGTTGGTCTCTTCTCCCAGGCATCCAGCACCAGAACAAGAGGACACAGTCTCAAGCTGTACCAGGGGAGGTTTAAGAAGAAATTCTACACAGAGAGTGATTGCCCATTGGAATGGGCTGCCCGGGGAGGTGGTGGAGTCACTGTCATTGGGGGTGTTCAGGAGGAATAGAATAGAATAGAATAGAATAGAATAGAATAGAATAGAATAGAATAGAATAGAATAGAATAGAATAGAATAGAATAGAATAGAATAGAATAGAATAGAATAGAATAGCATGAATAGACCAGGTTGGAAGAGACCTTCAAGATCATTGCGTCTAACCTATCAACCAGTCCAACCCACCTAATCAACTAAACCATGAGACTTGATAGGGTGCTTGGTTATGTGGTTTTTGATTAGGTGGTGTTGGATAGTAGGTTGGAGGTGATGATCTTGAAGGTCTCTTCCAACCTGGTTTATTCTATTCTATTCTAATTCTGTTCTAACAGTAGGTAACAAGAGACAACGGTCCCCCTGGTAGAGGGAGTCAGATTTTAGCTGATTCCTGATGCTAGAGAAGAGAGAACTGGGGGGTGGGGGTAGAGGTAGGGGTGAATAAAATAGGGACCAGAGTTCTCTTTTTCGGTTTAACATTCTGCTGTGGAAACAGGATAGCCTTGGGATGCCTTCACTTGCATTGGACCAAGCAGGCTCTAAGCCTTTGGGATCTGCTACTTGGACACATTTCCTCCACTTACACATTTCTGGTGAACTCACAAAGTCTGCAAGTGAGATAAACTGTCCCATGCCAGTAAGATGAACTAAAGCCAGTAGATTATTTATTTGCAGAGGTGGTACTGAGTTGGGTGAACAGAAAGAAGTTTCTGTTTAACACTTCTTTGTAGTGTTTTATTCACTGCACAAGAAAGACACAGACCTGTTGGAGTGGGTCCAAAGGAGGCCACAAAAATGATCAGAGGGATTGAACACCTCTCCTATAAAGAAAGACTGAGAGACTTGGGGTTGCTCATCCCGGAGGAGAGAAGGCTCCAGAGAAAACTTATTGTAGCCTTTCAGTACTTAAAAGGGACCCATAAGAAAAGCAGGGGCAGCCCAAATGGTGTAAACATCCCATGTCAGGTTGGATGGGGCTCTGAGCAACCTGATCTGGCTGAAGATGGCCCTGCTGACTGCAGAGTGGTTGGGCCAGTTCACTTTTAAAGGCCCCTTCCACCACAAACTGTTCTGATTCTAATGAAAAATAAAAGGAGAATTAGTAACTTATCAACCAAGTATGAAACCTCTGTGCTACTTTGGGTTATTTTTATTCTCTACCTTAGACAGTGGCTGACTTTATGTATTGCAAAACCTATTGCTAAATGAGCTTCTTTCCTGTACAGCCCTGTTGACAAGGTGTGGAATTTCAGACTTAAGTAATCCTGGCCTCCTTAGGGGAAGAGCTGTCAGTTCTTCCCTATAATGAATGGTAGGTTTGTGGCATGAGGCACTGCTTGTAGTATTGAGCAGGAAAGAGAGCATGGCTGTCCTAGATTGTAAAGTGCTGGCCTCTGGTTGTGGTAGCTACAATGATGGATAACTGAATGATCCAGCTTGACAACTGCTCCATTTTAGAGAACAGGACACTATTTTTGCTTAATTTTTGTATTTCTATGAGCAGCTAGAACTTCCTGTCTTCCTTTCACAAATAAGAGAGAAGTGGTGATAGGAAAAAAAACCCCTAAATAAATTGTTTTCTTTCCCCCTTGCTGGTACAAGGCAATTGCCTACCTGTTGAGTCCTTTAGTACAGGTCTCTTCCAAAGCAACCTCTCGGAGAATTTTTGTGGCCATCCATCAGCTGCTCTTGTAACCTGAGTGCACTAGATGCAGCACATCTATTTCATTGTGTTGGTCCATTCCAGTAAGTTTAGGACTAATGCTAGAAATGAGCAACTGGGGTGACAGAAGTGACATTTGAAATGGCAGTTCAGAGGGGATAGAAATAATTCCAGTGTAATGAATGTGAATCATACCCATATCAGCAGTCTTGATATCTGGAAGTCACTGTACTGAAACTCATATCAAGTTGTGTCTCTGCATCTTCTGGACTGTTGGTGCTTGCACAGTCCCCAGGGGGTGTGATGATACAGACCACTATCCATCTGGCTGCTCTTCTCTAGCTATTCACATTCAGTGGTCCTGTCTTGCTGCCATCCTTTTCAGGGTATGGGAGCATAAACATGTTTTGCCATATCAAGGCACGGTTCTGGGGCTCTTGGTAACAGTTATTTTAGAATAGATAGGATCTGTAAGGCTCCTGAATCCTTCAAAAGTACTCAAAATAGTTTTTACACTTTTGCTTCTACTTTCTCCTGTGCCTTTGTCCATTTCCTCCTTGTGTCTGAGCTGTGTGAGTCTTGGAGGGTTTCCTTCCCCAGAGCAGATGCCTTTCAGAACTCAGAATGATCACGGGAAAAAAAAAACATGTTTTGAAACCCCCCCATTTTCAGGCACTCATCAAAAGGTTGCTTTGTGTATTAGATAATGAGCAATGGCGTGTTTTCATTTGTTCCTTATTTAAGAGGAGTTTCTAAACTCTTTGCTTGGGCAAATTGTTGGGTGTTCCAGAATAAACTCGCCGGCTGGATCTTTGAACAAAGCAATAAACAAATTCATTAGTGAGATGTTTTACTTGTGCTATGTAAAAGCTGTTACTCAATCATGCAATTTTCTCCTTTGGCAGATTTTCAGAGTTTTCAAAATATCGATTGTTCTGTCATTGTAGTCCCCACAGCTGTGGCACAGAGTTAATTTCCTCACCAGTGAAGCCAATCTGCATAATCAAGATCTGAAACAATAGTTGTGTTTGCGGCTGCTCCTGCTGAACGTCTGCCTGAAGGAAGTCTCAGCCTATCTATAGAGCAGAGTGTGACACAGAGAAGTTTCACATGAGCAGTAACATAGTGAATCATTTAATGTTTTTGCAAGCTGATTGTATGCATGAACCTATGTACTTCTCAGGGCCACTGGAGTAGTTTCCAGCATTCCCTTTCCGCAGAGTGCCCTTCTTTACCCGTAAACTTCTCCTCTCTTTGAAATTCTAGGTACCTTTCATTTCCCACAGATGGCCCAAGAAAGACTCCTCCTTCCCAGAGGTGAGGAAAGAGTTATATTTATCTTGATGCCCACATAAAGACTTTCAGAATATGACCAAAAAAAACCCAAACCCTGCTGCGCTAGAGAGCTCTCAGGTGCAGTGAGCCTCTGTGAGGCCAGTGATAGCAAAGCACTCACTGGGCAAAGAAAATCAGTGACAATAAAAGTCCCTGGATAACAAATATCCTATATATGTGAGTTGCAGTGCAGCATCAGTAGGGACCACCCAGATGCAAAGAGGTGAAAAAGCAAATCTCTGGAGTGCTGAGGATTGTCAGGCAGTCTCTTTTGCAACAGGGATCTGGGAATCCACTGCTTTCTCAGCCAGCCACAAGTCAGTGAGGTTTGCTGGCTCAAAGATTTCACACCAGAGCTACCTTTCTGTAGTAAACACCTAATCACCTCCACCTAAGGAGCTCACCACCAGTTCAATGTAAGTTCCTTTTCAGAGTAAAGAGAGAAGTCACTTTGCAGGTAGGCTCTTTGTCCACCATTTGCCCCATGGTCATAATTGAGAGCTGTATCTTTGAGAGGCACCAAATTTAGGAACATTTTAAGACCTCTCTCATGTCTTAAATAGATGACTGCACAACTTCTCATTTTTATGTCTGCCTCGTGTCACACATCTAAGGACACCTGCAAGGATGGCTGGAGTTTCTGTACCATATCTTCAATGAACACTTAAAACAGCTCCCTACACCCTTTTGCTTTCTCTTTAAATACAAGAGATATTTAATGGAAAATATATGTGGATTTCTCCCCCAGGATGTGGTTTGCTCATTAGTATTTAGAACAGAACAGGTTTGTTGTGTCGGAGAGCAGCTGCTCTGAGAACAGGTTTGCCTACATGCCCATTATGCCTTCACTTCCTGCCCTGGGCTGCATGGCTCATTCTGTGAGGGTCTGGCTATTTGATATAGTCATGAACAGAGAGGTTCATCACAGGTCCTGCTTAGCAATGTTTTAAAGGACCTTTGTGACCCATTCATCCTTTGCTGAACACCACCACTCAGAATACTAGTTGTGGTGCTGGATCTCTATGCACATATATATGTCTGTGTATGCTTGCATCTGTTCATACAGGCATGAAAGCCTTGGCAGATATAAGCAGTAGGTGTTAGAGCTGGTTATAGCACAGTGACAAGACGGCACTACAAGTTGTGATAAGCCACTTAGCTGATCTGCATTTCAACTCTGCAACAAGCTGCAGCAGTCAAACCACCCTTGTTCAAGCTGTGGTTAAGAGGAGAGAACTGCATCTGATTTGCACCACACAAGGCAAGCTGAATCTCCACAGCAGGAGAGGTCCGAAGAGCTGATACCTGTAAGGAAAAGTTGCTGGTACTTTCAGGGGAAAATACCAATTGATTGGAAAATCTGCGTGATCTCTGTTACAACATACAGAGGTAGCTTGCACTATGGTTACCTGAGGGGAGGCTTGCACTAGTCCTTCAGAGTCCAGTGCTACTCTTCCAACAAGCTAACAGTGTCAGCTGTGGAGAGCAGAAGCCATTCGGGTTTGGGAAGCGCTGAGCTTAGCATTCTAATATGCACTCACAAGCCTGAGTGCTTTATGGGATCAAACGTTGATCTTTCTTCCTGTACAGCTGGGGAAACTGAGGCAAATGAAAATGGCCTATTTAAGGTCACCTGAGGAGTCTGTGACAGAGGAAAGAGCAGAAACCAGCTCTCTCCCTCTTGGGGTGCTTCGCACTCTGGATTATGACTGCTTTCCAAAATACAATTGCCTGGGAGTCCCTCTGACACCCTGGCCTAGTTTCTGCCATTGGTTGTCAGCTGTTGGGTTACTTTAACCATGAAACAGCTATGTTTTAATGTGCTGGGGTTTTTTTCTTTCACAAAGATTGAGCCATGCATATTTAGTTTAAGAAACCAAGCAAAACAACCTTCTAGCTATTATTACCTTTTTTAACAGACGTAAAATCCCAGGACTTAGCTTTCAACTGTGTAGGTTTTTCTTCATCTAAATTGACTGCAGAATATTCTATTTACTTCTTGCAAAGTGTAGACTTTTGCTTGATGAAGTCATGCTGCTCCTTTCTCGAGTTCTTTTAATATATTATTTTAATTGTCCTAAATAATTAAACTGGTTTGCACAGAGAAAAACCATTTCATCATCTCATTTCTGTGCAGAGTTTAAAAAAAAATAGTGTCATGACATAGAAAATACCATTATTAAAACTAGGATGCAGAAGTGGCTTAGATAACACAGTTATAGATGACAAAGGTTGAAGCCTGTCTCTGCTTCCCAAGCCCAATGTGGCTGCAGCACTACTCATTAATTTCAGGTTGCTGGTGAATTTAAATACCGAGTATCATTATTTTACTTGTGTCTCCTGCTGCTCTCTGCTGTCCCACTTCTAGAGACAGCAACAGGAATCTGATAGCTGC
Organism: Melanerpes formicivorus; assembly: GCF_026170545.1. Classification (NCBI taxonomy): domain Eukaryota; kingdom Metazoa; phylum Chordata; class Aves; order Piciformes; family Picidae; genus Melanerpes; species Melanerpes formicivorus. The sequence continues at coordinate 5,238,796 of NW_027142376.1, forward strand.
CAGCTTCAGGGACATGGTGTGTTTCACTCCCTAAAGGACTTGGGAATGACTTTGCCACTCAGGAAAACATTCTCTATCCTGCTCTCACTATTTAGGCTGTAAATCTAAATGGCCTTTCAAGGCTCTCTTTCCCTTAGCATTGCTTTGTGATTATGTTGGCTGTCTGTGTCATATTCACAGACAATACTCCTGAAAGACCAGGAAGCCTTCTGCAGGCTTTATTTCTGGTGGAATAATGCCTGAAAGAGAAAGCAAAGCCCCTTTTGTCATAAAAGCAAGGAGGGGACTCTCCTTCCTCTCCTTCCTCTTTGATGAGTTCATGTCAGGATTCCTGCCTGCTGGTACAGGCATGGGAGTCATATGACAGTGTTTTTTATCCTCATGAACATCTATATACCTCATGGTTTACACCTCCAGTCTTTATATGTGATTTCCCAGCACTGGGGGTACATGAGGCTTGAACAGTCAAGGGACTCAGACATCTCTCCTACGAAGAAATACGGAGAGTCCTGGGGCTTCTTAGGCTGTGCTATGTCTATAAATATCTGAGGGGTGGGTGTCAAGAGGAGGGGGACAGGCTCTTTGCAGGGGTACCTGGTAATAGGACAAGGAATAATGGACAGAGAGTAGAATACAGCAAATTCCACCTCAACATGAGGAGAAACTTCTTCACTGTGAGGGTGACGGAGCACTGGAACAGGCTCCCCAGAGAGGTTTGGATTCCCTTTCTGGGTGTGTTCCTGTGTGGCCTGCCCTAAGTAATCCTGCTTTGGCAAGGAGGTTGAACCCAATGATCTATGGAGGTCCCTGCCACCCACTAGCATTCCATACAGACAGATTTCAATAATACTTAAGGGTGAATTTTTGAAGCCTGTATGTGTGTAGGCTTGTGAGGACGAAGAGGGACATGAACTCCTGCTGATGTCACTAAGTCTTGACGTATGGGAAGGCGAGGAGAACAGTGGTAAGACCCATTGGGTCATCCAGAAAAAACTGAGCTGAGCTGTGATTCTTAAACTGCTGTGCAGGAGTTTTAAATGCTAAACAGATTGTCACTGCACGGGGCATTGCTGATTTGAAAGAGCATGGCAAAGTTTTAGACCTGTGTAGCTGAAGGTTGACCCTGAGCACTGTTTCTGTGAACCTACGAGCAGCATACTTTTTTGAAGTGATGTGCTCCATATGTCATCGGTGATTGTGCACTGCTAGGAAGAGGAAAGCACCAGGGTTGGCCATCTGCTCTGTCAGCCCTGGAGCAAGGTTTTGCCTCCAGAGTATAACCTCGAAGACAGTAGAGAACCTTAAGGTACAGAGATGGGTACAAAAGTCTCTTGAACAGATTGTAGAGTAGGTCATGGTACCATGTTCAGTTCCTTAAACATGAGTCCCTGCAGGCAGGTCCCCAGCTCAAGAACTCATTCCCTGTGGAAGTGCCTACCCAAGGGTTCACCAAGTCACCTGTTCCTGCCTCCAATGTTCATCTACAGCACCCTGAGAGGGAGATGCCAAGCACCATGAGCCCTGCTTTGCTTCCTCCTCACCCCAGGCACAGCATCACTGGGGATCATCCACTGGTTCCCTGGAGACCAGCATGGGACACACCAGGGCTCTCTTTGTCCATTTTCCAACCTCAGACATTTCCCCTTTCCTCATTAGTTCTCCAGTGGTTTTACCCTAGTCTTCTCTCATCCCAGGAAAGCTTAAGGGCTGTTTAGGAAGGGAGTGAGAGCTTCAAAGTGTCATGGTAAAGGATCTGTGCAGATGTGCCTTTAGTCTTTTCAAAATCTAAGATAAATCACAAACTTTCTGCATGAGGATGAATTTTACTTCTTTACTCCTTTTCCAGACTCCCCAAGACACAGGATGCCCAACCCCTCTGCTTTTCAGCACCACTGTAGGACCATCAGGAGCTTTTCTTATCCATAACTTTCCCCCTGCCCCACTCCACACCTCACATAGAGCCTCAGACCACAGCAGCTTCAAGCAGTGATGTTTCTCTCATCCTCAGCTGCCTAGCCAGCTATGAAGGCACACGAACAGCTCCTGCAGCCTCAGTGCGGCAGGGTGGGCAGGGCAGAGCTGCTGGCAGTGTTTGCTTTCAGCTCTCAGGGCTGAAGTGGTTGACAGATGTTTGGAGGATTTCTTGTCTCCGGACCAGCGCATCATCTGTTCTGAGTTATTCAAAACACAAACAGTGCGTGGGCAGGAGTGAAATATGCCCTGGACTTGGACGTCAACACACTCATATATTTTTTAAAAGACAAGTGTCAAAAAAAATAAACAGCAGCAAGGTGTGCCTGGATTTTATAGAAATTATATATTTACATACCTCAGGTTTTCTTTTTTTAACCCTTTGGGCTCCCACCCATTATGCTGTTCTGCTCTATCCATAGCCATTTTCACGCCGAAGTGTTATCAACAACATTTTGGGTCCTGTTTTGCTGATGGATGAGTTGGCCACTCTAATTTGGGACTCCCCTGTCAAGGGTCCTGTTGTGAAACTGTGGTGAGGTTCTGCACGTGGTGAGTGACACTGTGAAACAGAGTGGTGGAGGAGGCATTTAGTGAGAAACATACTGACTCAAAACACCAGAGGAGTGGGGGAGAGGTAGGGAAGAGATGACAGCAGAAGTAAAAGGAGGCTTGGTTTTAGAGAAGAGAGGCAGTTCTGCATGTTTCAAAATCAGAATCAGTACAGGAAGAAGAGTTTCGGGGTCCTGCAGCAGATGCAGCTTGCCTGAAGCCTCCTTTGGCTGCAAGTCGGGGTGATAGCCAATACTGAAAAGAATTGATGCTCCTTTGACTGAGTTACTGCCAGAAGCCTGCATATTAGTATCTCTAGTCACAGGTAGAAGAGTAAGTATTCCTCTGTGATGTCTTAGGAAAATAACCCTAATAAAATTCAGGAGAAAACATAGGAAGGAAGTGTTTAAATAAGCAGTGGAAAGAAAGCCCAAAAAATAAAGCATAAAAGTGAAATTATCTCAGTTATATTTATGCTTTCTCTTCTTTTTTTATCTTTAGTTTGATGATTATTCAGAAAACCAAAACCAAACCCCATCGTTGCCACATTGAAAGGTTGTCACATCCTCTCCAGAGGTTATTTGGTCAGCATAAGAGATGTTTCTATTTAAAAGAGGGACACATAGGATAAGGATATAATCCCATTACTGCCCTGCACTAATAAATCAGCAGAGTGCTGCTTTGCTGGCTTTCACCAGTTGCAGAAATAATTCTTTCTTCAGCTCTTGCTGCTGTTCAGGTAGGTATCATCCCATAGATTTCTGTTCTGGCTATAATCATCAAGACAGAGCACTGCAGTAATGTTTCCTGATCTCATGGTAGTCCTTGACCTGCCAATTATCTGTTGCTATGCTTTCTTTTGAGAACACTGGTGACAGTGGATTCTGACTGTGTTGTTACTGCTCATTGTCACTGCTCCTCATGGTGACAACATGCCTGGTAGGAACACTCTTTGCTTTTTTGTTTAGAGGCTTTCCACTCTATGAGAGCAGGCAGTACTGATGTTCTGGCCTTTTCCATTTGTGTTGGGACCTGGTGTGAAACTGGAAGTTTCAAATTGTACATGCATGGTGGATTTATGAATTTAGTTTGGAGCTTGCAGCACTTACATCACCTTTATAGCAGTGTGGACCGTGACTGAGTGCCCATTGCTTTTTCTTTCCAATAGATTTATGGCTGTGTGACCAGGGCCCGAGCTAAAAGTGATGGGGCTGCTTTTCTTCTGACATTAGTGGAACTCAGCTGACTGCAGCCCGGATGAACTTGACAGACATTAATGCAAATAAAGAGCTGAGAAAAATCTGCTTGCATTCAGGGGAGGGTTTATATATTTCTTTCACATCCTCATGTTTTTAATATTAATGTAAGCAGGTCTTATGAATTCTTACCATCCATAAAGGGAGGATGTAGCTAGGAAAGACACTGCTTTATTTATTTCTTTCTCTTCCTCCTGAAATGAAAATGGTGATATTTACCCTTGTTCAATTCATAATGAATGCCAGTCTTGATCCCTTTGAGGATGTTTGAGGGTGGAAAATACCAAAATATTCCTACTTGAAGCCTTAAAACACTTTGCAAACTATTGTGGTTGAGGACCTAACTACGCCTCCCCAGTTAGCATGAGAATTGTTGAGTGGGTGTGGAGAGGGCAAGGACAGAAAGCGGTAAAGAAGCAGACCAGAGAGATCTGTGTTTCACAGAACTGGCTCCAAGCAATGCTGTGCCTTTATTCTCACTAAGCCCTGGGTTTAAGGTGCAATTGCTTTCTGTCACTGGAGGCGTTCTGGCTGGGTGCACTATAAGCCCAGCAGACAGACAGTCTGTAGCCAGCTGTGTTGCTGCTTTCTGGGTGATGCTACAAGTATCCTGCTGCCTCCAGCCTTGTTGCTGGACAGCTTTTGAGGGAGATTCAGCAGGATGAAGCCTTTATCTGAGTCTAAGTCTAGAATATGAAACCACAATGCTGGGCACAGGCTTTTAATATAGGAAGGTAGAAGGCATGTTTACTGTGAGAGGACATGCAGAAGAGTGCAGATCCATAACCCCTGCTCTCTCATGCAGCTGGAAGCTGGGAAAGCTTTTAATTTCTGTCTTGGTGGTGAGCAGTACCCAGATCAAACAGCACAGTCCACACTTAAAGAGCATTCTGATGCTTTTGTTCTCTCTTCATTCATCTTTCTTTGAGGAACACTTTATTTTAAATTGATTTTGTTATTAGCAGATCTGCTCCGAGGCAGCACACCTGTTACATCTATTGAGAGCCTGACTCCTGCCTTTAACAGGAGCAAGTGACAATGTTTTAAATTAAGCTGTCCTCCCTGCAATGATCCTTCTTTCCTTTATCTCCCCACCCAGCCATAAATAACCAGGAAACAGAAGGCAGGTAGTGTTACAAATTGTCAGGCTACACAACTGCCTCGTGTTCTGCATTCTGTTCTTCTTCCTCACTATCATCCATTTTAAACTAAAAGTTCATCCATTTGTGGGTCTGCCATGAGAGGATGTCAAATAAATTGATACTGCAGTGTTTAAAAAAGTATTAAAGCATACAGATATATACCAATCCATTGGTAATGTTCACCTACCAAAAACCATACCACTAACTGGACAGCAGTGCTTTATTACTGTCGCTTAAAGACCAAGAGAAGTGAAGTATAATATGGGGAAGAATGATTATCACTCATAGTCTCTCATCTTAAAAAATGAGTGCTGGTTTCACTTGCTGTAGTGGCCTGTGATCTATTAGCCTTCTGCTTCCCTTATACAGCTCTCCTAACAAAGAGCTTGCTGTTTACTTCTAAAGCACCAGTGTGTCAGCCCTCTCAGGTCTTCATGGTGGTTCCACTAAACATCTGCAGGTAGGAATTGCAATGAGATATGGCCCTTTTCTTCCCTAAAGGCTCAGCCAGAAACACAGGGCATAGTGTCTGCCAGGCAGTGGAGGCAGCTGGCAGGGTTGGCATCCTTGGCCAGTCCCAAGCATGGGGTCCATGCTCCCTCTCTGTTGTTTATCATTGCATTTTACACTGTCTCATTCCATGTCCACTGCCTCTTGGCTGTGCTTTGCTCTCTTTCCAGAGGTGCTATAAAAAGTGTTACCTCTTTTGTGCCACAGTTACTTTCTTAAACAGGGCTTCCCTGCCAGGTAATGTACCTGCAGAAACATGCTTACATTCATCCCTGAGCTTGCTCCCTACACTGGGGCTGCGAGATGTGTGATGTCCCACAGGCACTGCTCCCCACACTGCTTCAGGCTGTTATATGCACAGAAAGGACATGCACATAAATGGGGCAATGCACATTAACATCACAACCCCAGCTTTTCAGCAGTTTTACCCCAGACGATGATATCATCGATGAACTGGATGTGTTCTGGAGCACCGCCTTTCTCCAGAGCACCATGGATTACTGCATGACAGATGCTTGAGCTGTGGATCCAGCCCATTGGCAGCCTGTTGAAAGTGTACTGGATTCCTCTTCAGGTGAAAGCAAACTGAGGCCTGCATCCCTCTGCTATGGGAATAGAGAAAAATGCATTAGCAATGTCTATGGTAGCATACCATTTGGCCTCTTTGGATTCCAGCTCATACTGGAGTTCCATCATGTCTGGTACTGCTGCACTCATAGGTGGAGTTACTTCATTCAGGGCTCGGTAGTCCATGGGCAGATGCCAGTCTCCATTCTGCTTTCGCACAGGCCACACTGGACTGTTGAAAGGTGAATGAGTTTTGCTGATGACTTTCTGACTCTCCAACTGACGAATCAGATTCTGAATGGGCAACAAAGAGTCACGGTTGGTTCTGTATTGTCTTGTGATGCACAGTCTGAGAAGCAACCGGCAATTTAATGTCCTGTATCTTGTGTTGTCCCACAACTGCAGATTCATCAGAAAGTTCAGGTCTAACAGACAGCTTCAGTTTTTGTCCATCAATTTCTACAGAAGCTACTCCAAAAGCCCATTTATAACCTCTAGGGTCTTTGAAACGCCCTTCTCTCAGAAAATCAATTCCCAAAATACAAGGTGCGTCAGGTCCGGTCACAACTGTATGCTTCCTCCATTGTTTACCAGTTAAACTTATATTAACCTCCACCTTACTTAACTCTTGAGATCCACCAGTGACTCCCAGAATAGTTATAGACTCTGATCCCTGATAATTTGATGGCATTATGGTGCACTGAGCTCCTGTGTCAACCAAGGCCCTGTACTTCTGAAATTGTGAAGTGCCAGGCCACTGGATGTACACATCCCAATAGATTCTGTTATCTCCATTATCCCTCTCCTCCCCCTTGTGGGAGGCAGGGCACCCCTAGTTATGGGGAACATGCCCACATGTGCATTGAGCACAGTGTGCAGTGTTAGAACTGGAGCCACTGTTGGAGCTACTAAAGTTGTTCTGGGGAGCTGTAGAAGTAACAGCTACCCTTCTGGTATTGCCACCTCGGGTTCTGCCACTTTGCAGTTCCCTCAGTCTCCTGAAAAGATTAGAAGTTGATTGACCATCCCACCTGTTCATGTTCTCACCAAACTGATCACGCAGAGTTATCCAAATAATCCTACGTGACTGCCTTGGTTGTCTGTTTTGATTTGATCTCTTTTGGAATGGCCTCCTTGGAGGACGTCTGTTCCTCACAGATGAAACTTGTATCCACCTGGAGGAAGAATTGGAATTATCTCTTTGTGCCAATTGGGATATGGTGTTTTTAAATTAATCCTTCAGCTCTTTCATGCAATTCTCAATTTTTCCAGATAGAGTTTCAATGGCTGAAACCAAAGAAACACGTGTCATGCTCTCCTCCAATTGTCTCATTTGATCACTGAACTGGCCAACCGTAGGAGGAGTTCCACCATAATTTCTTGCCACAATCCTGCTTGCCAGAATGTTTGCATAATTAGAAGGAGCAAGCTTGATGAGTGTTTTAGCAAGACCAATACCCACAGGAATGTCATCAGGATTCAGACTTTCATGTTCACCATAGAGTATCTCTCTAACAGCAAATTCTCTCAGGCGCTTAATTCCCTCATCTATGGTAGTCCAGGGCTTAGGATTCCATGGAAGATCATCTCAGGAAGGGTATCTCAGGAAAAACTGCCATTAAAAGGCGTACCCACAGATTAACCTTACCAAGAATCTTGGCTAGATGTCTGTCTATTCCATTATCCCTCGAGAGAGTTCCTAACTGAGCTGCCGACTTGTCTCCAACCATTAGAGCTGGAGTGCCTGTATCATAACATCTACTAAGCCAAGCTAGAACTGGCTCCTTATCTGCTCTGGTGTAATCTTTACGGACATTTCTCAATTCTTCCCGGGGTGAAGAACATTTGGAAATATCATCTTCCTCCTCCTTTGCCTCCTCTTCCTCAACTTGTTGTCCAAATAATCCTGCTGTCACTCTCCTAAGGATCTCTTTAAGCTGAGAACCACCACTGCTAGCTGCTGTCCTAGCTGCATCTCTATCCTGTTTTGATCTCACTAACTCCGCTAGATCTTTAAAACAAACCTTCTCTTCCTCCTCAGCAGGATCTTTTCTAGTAGAAGGTCCCTCACCAGGATCAGTCTCCTGCTCTTCTTCCCCATTACCTTCTGGATCAGCTTTGGCCTTTCCACTTCTAGTCTTTAAAACTGCTACTTGCTTAATTGGAGCTGTGTTTGAATTTACAGCTGCCCGAACAGAGGCTGACAGGTTTTGAGACAGATCAGCTGCTGTGGAAGGGGCTTCCGGTCCTCCCGTGGAAGGAGGCGGAAATGACTTTGCCTGATTAATGGCCACCGAAGAAGATGGGGGAGCCGCCATGTTGGGAACTGCCGCCGCCCCTGGCAGCTTGCCAGAATCAGCAACAGAACCGTTCAGAGCAGCCTTTCCAATAGACTTTTTAACTTTAACTGACACAGATTCTCCACTCTCTTCATCACTGGACGTCTCTGGGGCTGACCCAGAGGTACGCCGCCTCTTCTTTGATCTATGCTTAATAATGAAGCAGGCCCCTGACATTTTTTTCTCCTGGCACAAGGAAAATAACAAATAGACATTAATCATCACCAATAGCAGGATTACACACATCGAAAAAATTAGCTTTGGATCCCAGCCATCATTTAAAATTACTCTTTCACCTACTGGAATCTTAAACTCCCTTATCTCAATCGGGAGAGTGCTAGAGGTCACATTCTGATATCTGGTAAGCCAAAAGAATCCCAGACAGCGATCATATAGAAGCCGGATTTTATACATAAACCACAAATATAATTTCTGCATCAAATATTTACCTAGGTGATCGATAAGGGGGCCCAGACAATACTTGTAGATCAGAACCGAACACACTGAGAATAGCAGTTGCTTAAAAATCCAAAGCATCTTCATGTTTGCTTCTCCGAGTCAAGCAAGCAATAAATCAAGCTAATTATCTGCCCCATGTTGGGCACCAAAAAGAAATGTGGTGATTTGGAGAGAAAGCCTAGCCTCCTCTCCCCCACAAAGAGGAAAAATAACCACAGCTAGCCCAGCCAGAGAAGCAAAAGGAAAATGCTGTATTTTACAAACAATGTGGAAAATGCAGGATATGTATACAATTTACGGTATTTACAACATATATACAGAAATATACAGCAAAGTAAAAAAACCAAAACAATAATACAGGAATGAAATTCCCTCCTCCGGAGGACGGTTCCCCCCTGTACCTCTTTCTCTCCCCTTTTTCCCCAAAGAGGGTTAGAAAGAGAGAAAAAGAGCAGTTATTAATAAAGCAGAATATTAGTAGGCCACATGTTCAAGGTTGCTCTGGCAGGGAGCCCAGAAGCAGATGAGCTGGAAAGGGAGAAGGAAAGGAGCGAACTGAGGAAAGTTCCAACTGAACTCAAAGTTGCATTCCACCAATCCACCAATGAAATTCGTTTAGAATATCTGATTGTTTTCGTTAATATTCCAAAACATTCAGCCAGAGTGTCCCATCACTGTCCCTTTTCTTAAAGGCACAGCCTCAAACGGTCACACCCTGTCAGAAAACTTCCCACTCCTCTATGCTGGGCACCTTTCATTCATATCTCAGTAAGTGCCAGACAGAAAGGTGCTCAGAACCTGCTGTTGACTGTCCACTATTTGCCTTAAACTGTCCTTTCCCTTGCACAGCAAATGCACAGGTGAGGCAGCCTGGTGGGGAAGGGGACCTAAGGGAGCAAGGTGAGTGGGGATTTTTTGAGGTTGTTTTGTTTTGTTCCTTAATCACTAGCAGCTTCTAAAATGTCTAGTCATGCATTAGGAAAGAAAAAGGTATCTGTGGTGCCAGTTACTTGGTAGACTTGCCTAAATGTTTCCCATTTTGGATCACCTTCAGGCATTAAGCAGAACACCACCGACCCTATCCATGTCCTGCGGTTGGAGGTAAACTCCTCTCCCAGGGAAATTTCGAGGGGGTTGGTTCGCAGTGACACAATACGGTCCATGATCTTGTGTTCAGGAATCAGGCTGACTTGCCAGATGGGTTTCTACTCTTATGAGTAGACCATGCAACACTTATTGTGTCTGATTTTCAGAACTCTAGGGATGGAGGCTGAACATGATGTCACTGAAGGTAGTCCAGCCGTGGTGAACTTCTCCCCCACCATCCCTTTTCCCTTTTCTGAAGAATCTTTAGAAGTGTGGTTTTGAAAAGGAGCATTTTGCATAAATATTTTGTTATGTAAACTTGGAAATGAAAACAATAAATCTTCTGCTATGTGCTTGAGCCAAGCTTTCACAACACCTTTTGTGTGGTGTTAATCTCAAAGTCATCCAGAGCTGTTAAGAAGGAAAGCTGTAACACAGTACTGCAAGCTAATGCCACTTGAGAGAGTGCACGAGCAGCTGAGCAGCAAGACAACTCTTCTTGTTTCTCCTTTTCTTATGGTTTGGTTTCAGTGGTCAAATCACAGCCTTCAGAAGTGACTTTCATGCTAATAAAAGCAGCTTCAGCAGAAGGATGACCAAGAACTGCATTGCTTTGTGCTGCTGGCTTCCACAAGGATACAGGACTGGTTAAACAGATGTTCTGGTTCCATGGCTGTGAGATATGAACATCAGAATGGCAGCAATGATTTTAGGCTGGAGAGTTATCAGGAGATTAATATGTGTTTGTCCAGTTCAGGGTTAGTCTTGCTAATTAAGCTGACTAGTGACAGATCTATGTCTAGGGGTAGAGCAGCCATTTGCTATCCACTATAACAAATCTATAAATAGACATGTGACAGAATAAGCATCACGAGCTGGGGAAAGGGAATTTTTTAGCTAGACAAAGGTTGTCTTATTCTATCCAAAATTGGAGGCGATTGTGCTAATGAGTGGGAGATGACTGTGATACATCAGAGATGAGGATTTGAGTTAGTAATAATGTTTGTTCTGTTTCTTGCTCTCAAGTAGGAAGCTTTCTAAGAAGGGAACTGAAAGGTAAAATGTGTGTTGGCCCTATAGAGTGATGCTAAGGGTGGATCTGGTAGCAGCAAGGGACAAGCCTCAGATAATTTGGGGGTGGGAGCTGTGAGTGAAACATAATTATGGCTTGCCTGGCTGATAAGCCTGCCTTGGAGTTGCTCTTAGCTCTGTATTGTGAAGACATTTTCAGTGCAGCTGGAAATGCTGTTGCTAACCAACACGTGAATGTGAACACTAAGAGCATAAAACCTCTGGTATTTTAAAAGAGAAAACATAAGGGCTTTTCATCTGGTAGATGTTTGTACTTGCTAATAGATTCTGACAGTGGTAAAGTTGTGGGTAGTATCATTTCACAAATGAGAGGTTAAAAACTCCAAAGGATTGCTCCAAACATGAAGCCAGGGTGTTCTCGAGGTTCCTGGCAGTGAAGTGGTCTAGCCCAGGCTGCCTTGTCATCCAAAAATGGACTTGTTCATTTCATTGCAGACCTTCCTTTTCTGCTGCTCAGGCATGGGGAGGAAAAACAAAAAACAACTTGACAGTGGTTCTGTTTGAGGAAAATGCATCTTCCTTAGAAATGGCTGCACAAGCCACAATGAGACATCTCCTCAGGCCTCCTTAATAAGCTCCTGATGCTTTGTGTCATTTGTGTAGCCCAGCACAGGCACTGGCAATTACAGTTGCCCTTCCAGGCTGGACCTCTGCTGACTGGCACATACCTGCCTGCCCTGCCAAATGCCTGTGCTGTCCAGGCTGGAGAAGGTCTGGAGAAGGTCCAGAGAAGGGCAGCAATGCTGATAAAGGGTCTAGAGAACAAATCTGATGAGGAATGGCTGAGGGAACTGGGATTGCTTTATCTGGAGAAGAACAGGCTGAGGGGAGACCTCATTCCTCTCTACAGCTCCCTGAAAGGAGGTTGTAGGGAGGTGGGAGTCAGCCTCTTCTCTCTGGTGTCAGGTGATGGAAAGGAAATGGCCTGAAATTATGCCTGGGGAGGTTTAGATTGGACATTAGGAAAAAAAAGTCCTTACTGAAAGAGTGGTCAGGCTTTGGAATAGGTTGCCCAATGAAGTGGTGGAGTCACCATACCTGGAGGTGTTCAAGAAATGTATGGACACAGCACTCCTGGGAGTGATTTAATGAACACGATGGTGTTAGGTTGATGGTTGGACTGGATGATCTTAGAGGTCTTTTCCAGTGAAAACAATTCTATGAAAAGCAGGCAGGACACATATAAACATACTTGGCTAACAGTTATACAGTCCTGTTTTCTACCAGGCATGTTTTGGATGTACCTTCTCTTGTTAATCTCTAGTTGTTAGTGCCTCACCCCTTTGTTTTTGCTGGCATCTTGTACTGGTCAAGTGTTGAGGCCAACAGCTCACTGAGCTTCTGTGTCACACTTGTGTTTCCTACTCCCTCTGCTCATCTCTGCTGCCTCTCCTCTTCAGCTGGTGCAATTCAGCACACTTCCTCCCACTCTAAACAGCCATCTGGGATAGCATCACAGTGCCTGTAGTGAGTTAAACCAATTGGTCCTTCCCAAAAATTCTGCCACAGCAGCCTGCCTGCCTGTTTTCTACCAGTGCGGAGCAGTTGGCTGGCTGGGAGGGCTTCTAGAGCTGGGGCTGGAGGGCATGGCAATGGTCACTTCTGCACCTGCAGGGGGGATATATGTGCCCCAAACTCTGCTCATTCTTCTTAATTCTCCCTCTTCCTTCAGCGAGGCTTTTGAATCATTCAAGGACATTCTCAGGTATCTTTCTAATGCTGAAGGGCCATCTGATTTATTGTTTGATTTGGCTTTGTTATGTTTTCAAATTGGGAGCAGTCTTTTCTGTTTGGGGTGAAAATAAGCTGTGCTTGAGCACTGCTCCACATCTCTAAAAATAAAAGTTGGCTTTCTAAGTGCAAGGCACACTCCCTCTCTTTCTGTCTCCATCTTCCCTCCACTTCCCTCTGGCTGCTTGCTGCTTTCTGCGGGAGAGTGGGAGGGGGCAGCCTTGGCAAATGCCGAGCAGGGATGCTAAGCTGTGCACAAGCGCACACATAGCAATTTGGCACACAGCAGGGGCCGTGGGCAGGAGGCATTTTGGATTTGTCAGTTCATCGGCACAGCTAGGATCATGTCAAACAGCAGAAGCTGCACAGGTCCCTGGTGGCAGGGCTGCAGTCAGGAAGCTGTGTTGGTCTGGAAAAGCAAAGATTTGAGGCCACAGGATCACTTCTCTCCCCGTACCAGAAATGGAGTTGCAATCTGGTGTTAGCTCCTCAACATTCACTCTCTCTCTTGTCCTTTGTGCCCTGTATTTTATGTCAGTTTTGATATCTATTTTCTGTTTCTGCATCTTCCTTTGCCTGCCTTCACACAGCAGCAGCAGCACTGTTAATCGTGAGCCTCTGACATCACTTGCTAGGAAATTTTGGGGACCTGTTTGTGGTTAGCACAAACTTCTGCCTGGGAAGGTTCTTGTCAAGCACACAGGGGTTTCCAACAGGTGAGACAGGTATCAGGGAAGTTACAGCAGCTACTGCAAAGCTGTGCCCAAAGCAGGGCTGAACAGGGAGCTGCCATTGCCAGTACTGATCTGCCACTGATGTCGCACTGATGATGTGCCAAAAGGCATATACAAAGGTGGTGGGGACTGGGACATCTCTCTTAGAGGAAAGGCTGAGAGACCTGGGGCTGATTAACCTGGAGAAGACTGAGAGAGGATCTTGTCTGTGCTTACAAATTCCAAAAGGGTGGTTGTCAAGATGATGGAACCAGACTTTTTCCAGTGGTGCCTAGTGTAAGGGCAGGGGACAATGGACACAAAGTAGAACACAAGAAGTTCCACATAAACATAAGGAAAAATTACTGTGAGGGAGACAGAGCACTGGAGCAGGCTGCCCAGAGAGGTTGTGGAGTTTCCATTTCTGGAGAGACTCCAAACCCACCTGGATGTGATTCCCTGTAATCTGTTCTAGGTGAACCTGGTTTAACAGAGAGTCTGGACTAGATGAACTCCAGAGGTTCTTTCTAGCCCCCATCATTCTGTGAGTCTGTATTGCATTTCTGGTCTGGGATTTAAGTATATTCTGTATTGCATGGTCTCCTGATGAGATGCCTCATAGTTACCTAAACTCCTTTTTCTGAGACCTTTTCACTGTGTTTTTGCATGTCTTGGTGATGCCTTTTCTCTTTGGGCTTGCAAGCAAAAAGTATTGGAGCTTTTTACCCCTGTGCTGTCTGGGAGATGTGCTTTCATTTGCAGATAAAATATATGGCGTAGTTTTGAGTAATGCTTGTCTGCCTTCCACTTGCTTCATTTCATGCTATATACATTTATTTAACCTATCTCAGTAACAGGCCCATGTCACTGTATAATTAGGTTCTTGCCTTGACCTCTGCTGTTGTAGGAGAAGTTGAGTCCTAATAAATCATAGAATGGTTTGTTTTGGAAGGGACCTTCAAAGGTAATCTAGTCCAACCGTGCTTCAGTGAGCAGGGACATCTTCAACTAGAACATCCATCCTGACATGAAATGTTTCTAGGAATGGCAAACCTGGGCCAGTGTTTCACTGCTTATGTTTCAGCATTAAAAACAATTCTTCCATCTATCTAGTCTAAATCTTTCCTCTTTTAGTTTAAAACCATCATCCTTTGCCCTGTCAGAATAGACCCTGTGAAAAAGGACTGTGCCCATCTTTCTCAAAGACTCCCTTTAAGTACTGAAAGGATGCAGTAAGGTCTGAGCCTTCTCTCCTCCAGGCTGAACAACCCCAACTCTCTCAGCCTGTCCACACAGCAGAGGTGTTCTAGCCCTCTGATGATTTCTGTGGCCTCCTTTGGACCCACTCTAACAGGTCCACATCTTTCCTGTGCTGAGGACAACAGAGTGGAGGGCAGAATCAGGATCCAGACAGATCCCTGGCTTTGTGTGTTCACAACTACTACCCCTCTGCAGAGCTGTGCTCTGATATGGTGAGGGGCTGCTTCTCTGACAGTAGGTGCAGCAAAGTCCCAAGGAGTTATTTTAGAAACCATTAAGGCAATCCATCACAGGAGGCTTGGCCTGGAATTAATTTTGTGCTAACCTGATGATCAATCCAGCCCTCCCCAGAGTGGCAGAGACAGCATAATTACAGAGTTCTGTGGGAATGGAGCTAGGACATTCTGGAAATCTCCCTTCAGGACTTGAGCACTTCCGAGGAGCTGCTGCTCAGCCTTATCTCCTGTACCTCAGCCCTGCACATCACACACACCACCCTGCACACCCCTTGGAGAATCCCACGTGTTGCTATTTTCCAGATGAACTGATATACTGACACTGGATCAGAACAAAAGCGTCATGATTATTAGCAACCAAAGATGAGAGCAGATCCATGTGCTTCAAAACCTTCAGATTTTTCTTTGGATAATTAAAGGGTGGCTGACATAGAGTTCAAAAATAAACTTCTAGTCCAGTGATTCAGGAATTCTGCTAAGTTAAAAGTCTTGTTGTGGAAATAGGTGAACGTTCCCTTGTAAGTCCAGACTAGCTGGGAACATGCATGGTGCTTTGGGCTTATTGGAATACATCCTATCTGTTCTACTATAATAGCAAGTTTGAAATTGCAGGCATCTCCCTCTGAATACTCCCTAGCTATAGCATGGTGGGTAGGGCCTTTTGTCGTGTTTGGTTCCCTTTAGACAAGGAATCACAGAGTCACAGAATGTTAGGGGCTGGTAAGGACCTCCAGAAATCATCCAGTCCAGCCCCCCTGCCAAAGCAGGATCTCCTAGGGCAGGGCACACAGGAATGCATCCAGGTAGGTTTTGAAAGTCTCTAGAGGAGGAGACTCCACAGTGTCTCTGGGCAACCTGCTCCAGGGCTCCATCACCCTAACCACACAGAAGTGTCTCTTGATCTTGAGGTGGAACCTCCTCTGTTCTAGCTTGTACCTTTTGCTCCTTGTCCTATCACTGGGCACCACCAAAAAGAGACCATCACCTTCATCTTGACACCCACCCCTCAGATATTGGTACACATTGATCAGATCCCCTCTCAGCCTTGTCTTCTCAAGGCTAAGCAGCCCCAGGGCTCTCAGTCTTTCCTCACAGGAGAAATGCAGTCCCACAGTCCATCTCCTGGCTCTCCATTGGACTCTCCCCAGCAGGTCTCTGTCTCTCTTGAACTGGGGAGCCCCAAACTGAACACAGTATTGCAGGTGTGGTCTCAGCAGAGCAGAGTAGGAGGGGAGGAGAACCTCTCTAGAGCTGCTGGACAAACTTTTCTTAATGCACCCCAGGATGCCATTGGTCCTCTTGGCCACAAGGGCACATTGCTGTCCCATGGATAATTTGCTGGCCACTAGGAAGGGAACCTAAGCTATTGTTTTTTCTAGGTCACAGGTCTAACCACCAGGTATTTTGACCAAAAGAAAAGAAAAAGATACAGTCTGTGACCTTGATTGGCCTAAGCTTCAGCCTAAAGTACAGTCCCAGCTGTGAGGAAGTAGAACCAAGTCCGTCCAAGTACAGCTATCTGGAACAAGTTCCTCCATACAAGGCAAAAGACCTGTGGCTTCTGAGTATCCAGCTCTCATGGATCTTGTTGTACCTATTTTGGTCCTCTGATATCCTTCAGTATACAGTTCCAAGTACAGGGGTTGGAGAGGCTGGGCTGAAAACTGCCTTTCCTCTCATGATTGTAATATTGGTTCTTGTGCATAGCAAGCTAGGTTGGCAACATCATGGAGACCACACCCTCATGGAAAATCTGTGACATAAAATCAACATAGGTGTGAGAAAACTCGATAGCAGGGTAAAATCTTTAGTGGGAATTGCATGCAGGCACACCCAGGTCCAACACCTGCCTCATGCCAGTGCCTGAGCAGCTTGTTTCATGTCATGCTTGCACAGTATTGAGTGATGATACCAGCTGTGCTCAGGTTCTTGAATTACAGCTCAGTGGTGGCCATAAGGGAACACACTGTGCCTGCAGGAATGGTTGGCTTGCTACTAGACCAAAGAGGCAGAGGGCTGGAAGCTGAGATGGAAAAAGGAAATTAGTAGTTTCCTGAATCTGTGTTTTTATGACTCCCTTGGAGGCTGTGGCTTAGCATGTCAAATTCTGTTCTGGTATGCTTCCCTTCCAATGTTACCTGCTGGCATATTGTCCCACATGGAACAGAAGATTAAAGCAGCCAGCTGAATCCCCACATGCTCAGAGGTGAGATTGTCCCTTGCCTGCACTCAAGCTTTGCAGATTTGGTCTGCACTTGGTGCTGACTTATTGGTGATGAGAAATCTAAAGACACACATTTCCTGAAATGCATATTGCAATCCATGTCTCAGCCCTTCTCTCCCAAATCCACCACAGCCCCAAACACCCTTTACTGAACTGGTGTCTGATGCTTTCATACTTTAAGGGAAGCTGTGGTTTGCTTCCTCAGGAAGCTTAATCCCTTTGACAGAAGCCAAACAAAACCATAATTGAAGTGATTTGGTATACACAGGGGGCTGCACATCGTTACTTAATAGACTGTGTCACATCAGGACAAGACTGACTTCCCAGGTCCCAGCTTGGTGCATATTACAAAGGTTGGAAGAACTGGATCTAAATCATAGAATCACAGAATTGTTAGGGTTGGAAGGGATATCAAAGATCATCCAGTTCCAACCCCGCTGCCAAGGGCAGGGACATCTCACTCTAGAGCAGGTTGCTCACAGCCACATCCAGCCTGGCCTTCAAAACCTCCAGGCATGAGGCTTCCACCACCTCCCTGGGCAACCTGTGCCAGTCTCTCACCACCCTCATGGGGAACAACTTCTTCCTAACACCCAATCCATATTCCTTAAGAGTAAGGCTCCTTTCTCTAGTGGGCTGGGTTATGTAGCTTTTAACACCTGACATCTTTTCTCTGAAAGGCTGTAAAACACAAAGAGAATTTTCCAAATCTCCCAGCAATGCTGTTTGAAGCATTTAAATGTTAAATATTTGTTTTAAAGCTGTACTCTAAACATAGATGTTCTGGCTGAAGTGAAAGATTTTACAATTATTTTTTTCAGCTGAATTACTGAAATGGTTATTCAGAGAAGGATTAGAGAACATTCAGCAATTGCAGTCTGGTGAGCCCATCTTGATTTGGTCAAGTAAACATACAACACCGCTAGCAGGGAAGGAGAGAACCTGCCCAGACCTTGGTCTGATCTGTATATTGCTATCAAAATAGAGACTTAGCTGTGGAAATGAATCAATTTTCTATTCCTCAGGGAGCAGAAAGGTTACTCAGAGGATGCAAGTGGAATGTAGGGATTCAGCTGCGACACATTTCCTCTCTAATTCAGCTGTCTAGGGAGCCTCCCATGTTTTGCACCAGTGGAAGCATCCAGTTTCATTTTATCTTTCTCAGACTGTAGCAGCTTTCTTCTTCAGAAGCCAGGGTCTCTCTGTGTTCACTTTTGGTGTTTGTCCCTTTAATTCTCCTACACTTTCACAAATGCTTCTGGTGTATTTTTAAATTTTAGCTTAGAACCACATTTTTTTTAAGCAGCACCATCTGGTCCCTGACATGGTTTAAAATAACAATCCAGCCAGCACGAAGCCAGCAGCAAGACTTTACACTTTTCACAACCCAGTATGTGAGTTTCCTCACCTATATTTCTCCACAAACACTGCCACCAGCGCATCCTTTTCCCTCCGGATGGTTCCTGCAGAAAGCAGGGCCTTGCAGCTCCTGCTTTCCATCCCTTTCATCTTGAACAGAGTCCTTTTATGGAAACAAAATGGATGCATTAAAGAAGCTTACAGCTAGGACTGTGGAAGACCTGCTGTAAACTGCCGGGTTGGAGAATTTGAAGTAGGAGCTGACATTTGTATTCAAGCTGCCCTCTGGTGCTTACTGCTGCTGCAGTGCACGCCTTCCTAGTGTCCCTGGGTGCCTGGAGCCCCCTGCAAGATCCAGGCAGGAGAGGAAAGTAAGATCTGAAAAAAAAAATATTCCTTCCCAAAACAACCAACCAGCCAAACCAAGGTGGCCTAATTCTGTGAGTGCTTCAAGCAGAGAGTTAACAATTGTGTTATCATTGCAGGTTACGCTAGGCAGGGAAGTTTGCTTGGTTGTGGTTTTTAATGAGTCACTTACAGCACTGGCTTGATATACTTTCTTGCTGTGTGCCACAGCACTGTCCATCATGGTGCTCCCCCACAAACCTAAGTGTGCCACGAAGCAGTGCGATCATCAGACTTCAGCATGACTGAGGATCAGCCTGGCATTTCTCTTCTGGCTGAGGTGGTTGGTGCAGAGATAGCAGAGACAGTAAATACAGGTAGATCCTTTCCTATCTGTGGCCAGCAATTCTGGAAGGACAAAGGCCACTGCTGGAGAGAAAAGCAGGCTGGTGTGATGGATGGGAAAGGACTGCACAAGGCTCTGGCACTTACCCGCTTGGTGGGATATGCAGGCCTGGGGTTGCTGTTTGCCTTTTAACTAAAGGTTGAGTTGGGCAACTATTTCCCTAGAAGGTGCTCTGTGCATGGGTCAAGCTCCCAGCCGTGCCGTGCCGTGCCGTGCCGTGCCGTGTCTCCCCGGTGCGGGTGGTTAAGAATAGCTGCGCAGCTGATTGTCCCGGCTGGTGCCCCGCGACAGGTGCGGCACGGCCGCCGCGCTGGAATCTCGCCCAGCCCGATGGCGGCGCTGGCATCAGCCTTCCCATTATGTGGGGAAGGGCCATGTCCCAGCGCCACCGTGCCCTGCCCCCCCCCCCCCCCCCCGGGCTGGCCCCAGCTGTCTGTGGGACGTGGAGTGGAAGGTGCCCAGGGAGGCTGCTGTGGGGAGAAGCAAATCGTGACATCTCCAGAGCAGAAAGCTGGGAGACTCCTGGATGGGACGACAACCGCTCTGCGGACGGGGTAAGAAGAAGGGCTCAGCAGAGCTCTGGGCTGATGTTCTGTGGCACTGCTCTTAGAGCAGGGAAAGGCCCACCAAAAAAAAAGAAAAAAACAAACCTATTACTAAATCTCATGTTTCTGTGTTGTGAAATGAGCAGATCTGGGTTGTGTTTGCTCATCTGCTGGCTGTGGTTTCTTTGCAGCACAGCACTTTGGGTCTGCATTAATTTTAATTGACGCTCTCTAATTTTAGAATGCTCCTGTGCAAAGTTACTTTCAGTTCCAGTGATGATTACATGGGCATGACGTGCTTTTATAATAAGCATGGGAGAGATATAGGAAAAGGAATCAAATGTGCTGACTGCTATACAAGTAACTGCTCTGTCTGCTTAGGGGAAATATCTTAAAGTGTCCTATCTACCTTCCTCTTTTCCGTTCTTTGGTTTGGCTTGGGTTTGGTTTTTTGTTTGTTTGGTTGGTTGTGTTTTTTGTTTGGTTTTTTGGTTGTGTTTTTTGCTAAACAATGATAACTTCTTTTGGGAGGAACCCCCAGATGTCTAGGTGATGTTTACATGGCAGAAAGGCTGCAGAGAGGAAGGAGGAGCTGAAAAGCTTGCAACGCTTCCCAGGATTCTTTCCAGCGTCCTGTTGGCTTTATGTGACCCCTCTGCTGGCTCTGAGTCGATGTGGTGGTCGTTGACAGAGTGAAGCAGGTTTGCTTAGGGAGTCAAATAGGCTGAATCTGCAGTGTGCTGGAAGCCAGATACTGCTGCTGCTGCTAAATTAAAGAAAAACAAATCAAACATAAAATGGCCAAAGTTCATCAGTTTCTGCTCCGAATTGGTCCAGTACCAAAGACTGAAGTTTGGCATCAGCCAGCTCCTGGAGAATTAGGCTGAGGCAAAAGACACTGTGCTACCGTAACACTGTTACTGTTTTGCTGCTCATGACCCTCCATGGCCAGCACTGTGCTGCAGGCTTGATGTGGTTGGCTGGTTATGAGGACGCTATGTAAACTATGATAATCCCCACACATCTCCTAGTGCCCTGACTCATGCTCCGGCCAAACCTTTCTCCAGCTCCCTTTCTGCTTCCCACCACCCACCCACCTCAGTTTCTATGCCTCTTACTTTGATATGTGAAGCAGAATTTGCTCAAACCTCAAAGCAGCACTTCTCAGCCATGCTTGAGCAGGCGCTCCCACGCATGGATGGGCCAGCACCAAGGGCTGGTGTTTTGCTGAAGGGAGATGTGCCAAGACATGGGGGAAACACATGGCCACCAACCTTCAAAAGTCATTTCTTTGCTACTTTGAAAGTGCCTCTAAGCAGCTCACAGAGAAGCTATTTGCAAATTTGATGCTAGTTTTTAACTACAAGCTGAAAGTGCCACTGAACTCAGCATCTCAGTCCCTCAGGAGAGATGTGGCAGCTTGCATCCCTGGAGAGCCAGATCTGCCACCTTGCAAAGGATCTTGTGTCCAGGTAGGGAAGGATAAATGGGCATGTGAATCTCCAGTGGTGCTGGTGACAGGGCAGTATGTTCATTAAAAAGTGTTATTAATTTCATTTTAAGCATTATAAGAAAATGCTTCGAGTCACAGAGCATTAAATGCTTCGAGTCACAGAGCATTAAATGCTTCTCCCAATCTGTACACAAATCCCTGAGCTGAAATAGAAGTTCGAGGGCATATCCAAATAAGTTTTACAGTTGCCCTTTCACAGCCAAGCAGGTCATGCAGTCAGTGTTGTACCTGCACAATTGTTGTTATTATTATTGTTTTTGAGATAGCATTATCTATCACTTTCATGGGAAACTGTCATTAAGGGTTGATGGGTCCCTGTATTACCTTATGTAGTGCACCATGCTCATAACTTACCTTCCTCTCATTCTAGCAATTTTTTGGCTGCTTACCTTGCAATGGCACTGCAGCATTATGAGTTAATTCAGTTACATTTCTAAGCAGTGTGTTACTGTAAACACATAATCTGGCCAGAGCTATTCTAGTCTGGTGTTAAGGAAATAATAGAATATGCTGGGATGAGTGAGGGAGTGAGGAAGGCAGTCCCTTTTGCTTCTTCAGCTATTACAAGTAGCTGCCTTTTCCTGTGCCCCAGCAGTGTGTGTACGTGTACACCTCTGAGAATATGATTTCTCTCTTGTGCAAAAGCATGGGCTAGCTACTCCTAAAATCAACCCTGTCAGGACCCTGACACCATGGCTGGTGCAGCTGGTGATAATCCGGCACACAAGCAAGGGCTGTCTTGGTCAGATGTTGACAATCCTGCTCTTCTGTGAATTTGGAAAGCAATGCTCCTTTCCCTTTCTGGAACAGAAAAATCTAATGATGGCCTGTTCCCTCCTCACCAAGGTCTAACGAGAAAGAGCAAGGTTCCAGACAGGTTTGTTTGCAGCTACAATTGTGTGGTTTTTACAAACCCTCACCTTCTAAAAACCAAGAGAGGAAATTACTGAAAATGCAGGGGGGGAATGCATGAAGAATCTTACTAGAGGCTGTAATGGTACTTAATGTGTACTCCTCTGGGGAGATCTGAGGAAGGCATGTCCATGTGGAGCTGAGTCTGTTGCTGTCCAGGTGCTTCCCGTACTTCCTTCACTTGCTATTAACAAACTTCACTTTCAAACTAGGGTAATGTTAGCATGTTATCACTGTCAATGATTATGGTTAGATGTCTTTGTCTTGAATCTAGATCTGTCTTATGGCTATCTAATGATGACTTTCCTCTGTTACTTTCCTGGTGAGTTCAGCCATCTCTCCCTTGCTGCTGGGTAAGCTGTTGCACCTCTGCTTGCACTCCCACTGCTTCTCTGTGATGATTAAGATTAGGTAAAGATCTATGTATCCTTATCTGCAGGCTAAGGGCATAAGCACGAGTGCATGGAGGGGAGGGCAGGAAGGCAGCATAACGATTCACAGGGAAGGAAACCTCCATCCATTTCTTCTTAAAGGAAGAAGGAGGTGTGAGGTTCCCACAAACAGGCAGATTGACATCTGTTATATTAAGAGGGTGTTGGTAGGGAAGGCTCACTCATAAAAAAGGTGCCCCATTGAACCCTTAGCAACACATTGGCAGCTCCAGGCAGGTCAAGTGGTAATGGAAGAGTGATGAAATGGAAAACAGCAGTGGCCCATGATCCCCCTGCAGTGCAAAGGCCCAGAGAGGGAGTAGGGTAGGTGACTACTGGTGATAGATGATGTTGAGACCTCAGAGAGAAATGGTATAATAAATGATTGGTCTGACACGGTAGGAAATGTTTGTGTGGAAGTGACAGGTAGTAAATAAGATTGTGTTTCTATAGATCCTCCAGGCAGGGCTGGAGCAAAAATACTTTCTGATTTTCTTTCTCTGAGGGAAAAAGGCAGGGAGGCAGGGACTCATAATAGCCAGGCATGCATAACCTCTGTCAGCTGCATAGAGCCGGTGTAATCTAAGGCTGATCCAGCTCCAAGTCAAGCCCTGTTGCAGCTGTAGCTTCTCAGTTGTCATAGTTAAGGTTACAAGACAACTTCCCGTGTGGCTTGTCTCATGCCACTGTCTGGAGCTGAGGCCCAACTGCTGTATCAGTGGTTAAAGCAGGGCTGCCACCAAGATGGGGACAGACAGTTTGCCCCAGGCATTGACTCATTATATGTGATACATATACATGGATGGTCACAGACTCAGCTTCTGCCCAGCAGTTTCCAAGTACTCCTGTTTATAATTTTCTATAGTCTGTTGCTTTTGTTTGTTTGTTATTTGCTTTTGGGGTTGCTGTTTTCTTTTTTTGTCACACTTTTGTATGAATTTTCCTCTCTTTGCTTATTTTCATTTGAATACCAGAGCACAGACCTCTGCTGCTGCAATGGTCAGTTAGGTTAGCACTCCACGATGGTTTTCTCTGGGCAGATAAATATGATCTGGATGCAGCATTACAAAATTAATAAAGACATTGATTAAGAAGTTTATGAATAGATGTAGCTATCTGGAAGGAACTGTTCAAGAAACATCTTGCTGGGTATTTTGTTTAAAAAAAACCCAAGAATGGGTAGAATACACTGACTGCATTTATCATTTTGGAGTAACTTCAGCAGTCTTACCCACAGCCCCCTGAAACCAGTAAGACAGTGTCCTCTCCTTTTTATTCTCCTTATGAACACCCGAGGAATGCATAAAAAAATTCACATTGATTTTATTGTTATTATTATTTTTCCCAGCATGTGCCTGAGGGTTAGTGAGCAGCCAGGGAATGAGAGCACTAAAATTATCTGCTTAGCCTCTACATTTGAGGTCTCGAACAATGCAGTTTAGAGCACTTCCTGTGTTGTTTGGAGGTTTTGATGTTGTTGGTTTGATTTTGGAGGTGGTTTTTTTTGGTAGCTTTTTAGCCCCTTAAGAATCCCACTCCGTGTAATGAGAGCTCTCCTGCAGTCCATGTTTAAAGGACAGCTATCCTGTTGGAAAAAACTTCCCCCCCTCCAAAATTCTTCCTTACCCAATCAAGCTCTAGTTTCCAAAGCTTGCACTGCTAAAATTGAGCTTTTGTGTGCCACTGGTAATTAGGATGG